>NC_041234.1:107145997-107148204 GCF_002837175.3 Physeter macrocephalus
GCGCAGGCTCAGCGGCCACGGCTCACGGCCCCAGCCGCTCCGCGGCATGTGGGATCTTCCCAGACCGGGGCGCGAACCCGGTTCCCCTGCATCGGCAGGCGGACGTGCAACCACTGCGCCACCAGGGAAGCCCAAGTCCTTAATACATTTTGAGTTGATTTTTGTGTATGGTTTAAGATAAGGGTCCAATTTCATTCTTTTGCCTGTGGCTATCCAGTTTTTTCAACACCATTTATTGAAGAGATTATCCTTTCCCCATTGTATATTCTTTTTTTTTAGTCTGCCCTACCATCTGTTGTGCTGGATATTACCACCATCTTGGCCCAAAATGACCTTCCCACTTTTCTCTGGGTCTCCCTACTTTCCACCTCCATCCTCTCATTATATCTTACCTACACTTGGAAACAACTCTAGTTTCTCCACTTACCTTTATCAGCAAGTAATCCAAATATCAACTGTGTATATAAATCCTTAGAAATCTCAGGTCTGACTCAGTAATCTATGACCTTTGAAGTCCAAAGTTTTCCTAATTCTCTTTATTATTTTTTTTCTAATTTTGATGTACTTACACTCTCAGGACCTCCACTGTTCTCAAGTTCGTCTTCCCTGCAAAATCTGTCAACCTAGACATAGACTGAAGTGCCACCCTCTAATTATCTCATATGGAATCTAGTTTTTAAAAAAGCCTCAGCAAGCCTTATGGACTTTATTAAAGACTCTTTAAGATAACCCATCCCCATTGTATATTCTTAACTCCTTTGTCAAAAATTAATTGACCATACACACGTGGGTTTACTTCTGGGCTTTGTTCCATTAATCTGTCTGTTTTTATGCCAATATCATATGGTTTTGATTACTACAGCTTTGTAATGTAGTCTGAAATCAGGAAGTATGATGCCTCCAGCTTTCTTCTCTTCTTTTTTCTCAAAATTGCTTTAGATATCTGGGGTCTTTTGTGGTTCCAAATAAGTTTTAGGATTGCTTTGTCTATTCCTGTGAAAAATGTCATTGGAATTTTGATAGGGGTTACACTGAATCTGTGGATTGCTTTGGATAGTATGGGCATTTTAACAATATTAATTTTTCCAATCCAAGAACATGGAATATCTTTCTATTTATTTGTGTGTCTCCTTGGATTTAAACTACACTTTAGATCAGTTGAACCTAAGACACACATACAGAGCATTCCATCCAAGAGCAGCAGAATACACATTCTTATCAACTGTACATGGAGCATTCTCCAAAAGTAGATCATGTTAAGTCATAAAATGTCTTAATACATTTAAGAAGACTGAAAGCATATTAAGCATCTTTCTTTCATCAATGTCTTACAGTTTTGAGTGCACAGATCTTTCACCTCGTAGTGTCCTTTTCTAGCTTTGGTACCAGGGTAATGCTGGCCTTGCAAAATGAGTTTGGAAGTGTTCTCTCCTCTTCAATTTTTTTGGAAGAGTTTGAGAAGGATTGGTGTTAATTCTTTTTTCAATGTTTGATAGAATTTACCAGTGAAGCCATCTGGTCCTGTACTTTTTTGTTTGGGGGAGGTTTTTTTTTTTTTTTTTTTCTGATTCAATGTCCTCACTTGTAATTGGCCTGTTTAGATTTTCTATTTTTTTATGATTTAGTCTTGGTAGGTTGCATATTTCTAGGAGTCTAACCATTTCTTATAGGTTATCTAATTTGTGGTATATAATTGTTCATAGTAGTTTCCTATGATCCTTAGTACTTCTGTGTTATCAGCTGTACTGTCTCCTCTTTCATTTCTGATTTTATTTATTTGAGTCTTTTTTTCCTTAGTTAGTCTATCTAAAGGTTTGTCAATTTTGTTTCTTTTCAAAAAGCCAGCTCTTAATTTCATTGATCTTTTCTATTATCTTTTAAGGCTCTATTTAATTCCTCTCTTATCTTTTTTATTTCCTTCCTTCTAATAACTTTGGGCTTAGTTTCTTCTTCTTTTTTTAGTTCCTCAAGGTGTAAAGTTAGATTGTTTATTTGAGATCTTTCTTTTTTTCTTAATGTAGGTGTTTTTCACTATAATTGCCTTTTAGAACTGTTTTTGCTGTATCCCATAAGTTTTGGACAGTTGTGTTTCCTTTTGATTTCTTCTCTGACCCATTGGTTATTCAAGGGCAAGTTGTTTAATGTCTACATATTTGTGAATCTTCCAGGTTTCTTCTTCTTTTTTTTTTTTTTTTTTTTTTTTTTTT
>NC_041234.1:107149784-107178267 GCF_002837175.3 Physeter macrocephalus
GTCGCGGAGCGCAGGCTCCGGACGCGCAGGCTCAGCGGCCATGGCTCACAGGCCTAGCTGCTCCGTGGCATGTGGGATCTTCCTGGACCGGGGCACGAACCTGTGTCCCCTGCATCAGCAGGCGGACTCTCAACCACTGCGCCACCAGGGAAGCCCCCAGGTTTCTTCTTAAAATTGATTTCTAACTTCATACCATTGTGGTCCAAAAAGATGCTTGATATGCTTTCAGTCTTCTTAAATGTATTAAGGCATTTTATGACTTAACATGATCTACTTTTGGAGAATGCTCCATGTACAGTTGATAAGAATGTGCATTCTGCTGCTCTTGGATGGAATGCTCTGTATGTGTGTTAGGTTCAAGTGGTCTAAATTGTAGTTTAAGTCCAAGGTCTCCTTATTGATTTTTCTGTCTGGATATTCTATCCATTGTTGAAAGTGGGTATTGAAGTCCTCTACTATTTTCATATTGCTGTCTATTTCTGCTTTCAGATCTGTTAATATTGCCTTATATATTTATTTAGGTGCTCCAATGCTGGGTGCATAAATAATTACAATTGTTTTATGCTCCTGATAATTTATCAATAGACATTTGGATAAATAAATTATGGTGGAACTGTCAAAGGAGGATTTTTTTTTGGCTAAAAAGCCAGTAAAAAGCAGGAAGTAGACCTCTATGTAACCACATGGAAAAATCTTTTTTAATACAATTTTTTTTTTTTTTTTTTTTTTTTTTTTTTTGTGGTATGCGGGCCTCCCTTTGTTGTGGCCTCTCCCGTTGCGGAGCACAGGCTGGAAGTAGACCTCTATGTAACCACATGGAAAAATCTTTTTTAATACAATTTTTAAAAAATATTTATATATTTATTTATTTGGCTGTGCCGGATCTTAGCTGTGGTATGCGGGATCTTCATGGCCGCATGTGGGATCTTCATTGCGGCATGCAGGATCTTTAGTTGCAGCATGTGGGATTTAGTTCCCTGACCAGGGATTGAACCCAGGTGCTCTGCATTGGGAGTGCAGAGTCTTAACCACTAGACCAGCAGGGAAGTCTCTTTTAGTACAATTTTTAAAGGTTACTTCCCATTTACGGTTATTACAAAATATTGGCTATATTCCCTGAGTGGTACAATACGTCCTTGAGCCTATCTTAACACATGTAGAGATATCTGAGATATAATATTAAGTGAAGAAAAAAGGGGGACACAGAACAATATGCATACTATAATCCCATTTGTGTAAAAAGAAAAAAAAGGAAAGAAAGTCAAAGATATGTATATGTGAACAAGTAAAGTCTGTAAGAAAACACAAGAAGCCATTGACAGTGGGTATGACCTCTGGGGAGGTTGAGGGGATAGAGGTGTTCTTATTTTGTACTTCTTTAATGTTTGAGGGGTTTTTATTCCTTACAGCTACTAGGTGTTATTTTTGTAATCTTCATAGGCCTTTTGAAGAGTTAAATATATGCAAATATTTGCAATAATACGCAAGTGGAAAAAAGGGAAAGAGAGTTGAAGGATCCCAGAAATCTGTATTTTCAAGAAATATCCCAGAGAATTCTGATGCAGATGACCCAAGACATTTTGACACATTTGGTCTATCTCTTTATGTATGTGGGTGTGTGTGGGTGTAAATTGTGGGACACTTGAAAGTAAATTGCAGACATTTTACCAGCACTTCACTCTTATATACATCAGCATGTATCTCCTAAGAACAAAGATATTCTCCTACATAAGCACAGTGCTATAATTACACCTGAAACATTTAACATTGATGAAATATTAATAACAAACAGTCCAAACTAAGATTTCCTAAATTGTCTCATAATACTTTTTCTTACCTTTTCACTCTGATATCCAGTCGAGAATCATGTATTGCATTTAGTTGTCTCTTTTGTCTCCTATAAAACAGTCCTCCACCCCCTTTCATCCCCTACCTTTTGAGTTCCATATTTTGGGAAGAACTACCTGCTCTACAGGCAGAGTTCTTGTTACATTTTTCCCTCTCATTCTACTCTTTTTCTCTTTTTCAAGTGTTTGCAAAAATAAGTCTCCAATTTCTGCCATGATTCTCTATTGAACTCACCAAGATCAGGCTTTTGCTCCCACATTCCATATTCGTATTAAGGTCATCAATGACCTCCATGCTCCCCCATGGCCTCCACATTCCCCAGTGACCTCCATGTTTCCAAATCCAGTCGTCAGTTTTCAAGCCTTACCTTCCTTGACCCGTCAGTGGCATTTGACACAGTGAATTACTCCACTTCCTTGATAGACTTTCTTCCCTTAGCTTCCAAATCAACATTCCACCCCCCTCCCCTTGGCTTTTTTTCCCCTACCTCACTGGCCATGCCTTAGTCTCCTTAGCTGGCTCCTCCTCACCTTCTCACCTTTAAACATTGGAGTGCCCCCAGCCTCAGACCTCTGTTTCTACCTTTGCTCACTTGTCTGCTTCTACTCTAACCTCATACAGTCTATTCTCAAAACAGTAGCTGGAGTGAGCCTTTAAAACGCTTAAGTTAGACCATGTTCCTCCTCTTTTCTCCTCAAAACCCTCCAGTGGCTGCTATCACAGGGTCCTTCCTCCATAGTTCCAGCTCTCATGGGGCTCCTGTAATGCTGTTTCCTCTCTTTGCCTCTTCAGGCCTAGGGTCACCTGCCCCTCCCCCATCCCTGTGATCTCTGTGACCTTGTCTCCTATTACCCTCCCCCTCGGGTCACTCTGTTCCGGCCAGCAAGTCCCCTTGATGTTTCTCAAGTCTGTTTCTGCTTCAGGTCTTCACTCTTGCCCCAGATAACCACATCGGTTGCCTCCACTTAATTAAGGGCCCTTCCCAAGTGTCACCTTCTCTGAGAACCTTGCTTCTCCACTGTATGTAAACCAGCGACCTGCCTCCACCCTGCTGGGCACTCCCCAGCTCTCTTATCCTGTCTTACTTTCTCCATGTCATCACCTTGCATATTATGATTTTTTTGTTAATTTGTTTACTGCCTGTCTGCCTGCACTAAAATGCAAGCTCCAAAAAGGAAGAGATTTTGTTTTTTTCAAAGCTCCAAGCCCAGTGTCTAACCTGGCACATAGGAGGCCCTAAAGAAACATTTTTCTGAATGATGGAATGAATGAATCATGTATGTATATAAAGGCATAGAAGAAAATCTGTGTGAATACACACTGAACTGATCATAGCGGTACCTCTGGGGAGTGGGATTATGGAAGGGGGACTTTCACGTCAGACGTCATACGCTTCTCTATTGTTTGAATTTTTATAGCCAGGACATATTATCTTTGTAATTAGAAAAATACAAACAATAGGCATTTTAAAAAGAACAAGAGCTTTAAAAAGCCAAAAAGCTGCTTAGGAGAACGAGTCGGGCAGCAGGTGGCAGGGTTGTTTCAACTTTTTCTTCTCTCTGCCAGGCTTTCGTGCATCAGAGCCCACAGACGTGCTGGGCTGCTCTGGCAGAATGCCAGTAAGAGTGGTGTGAATATAGGGAAAAAAGGCTGCAATTACCATACAGCATAATGTGACCAGTGGCTACATCTGTGTGTGGGGTTACCACAGATATTTTAAAAAATCTTCTTTATGTTTTTGTGTATGTTTTGATTTTTTCCCATATGGACATGTAGTACTTGTGGAATATGAAAAAGAAAAGCACTTCAGTTTTTTGTTTGTTTAATTAATTAATTAATTTATTTATTTTTGGCTGCACTGGGTCTTTGTTGCTGCGTGTGGGCTTTCTCTAGTTGTGGCGAGCGGGGGCTACTCTTCGTTGCAGTGCACGGGCTTCTCATTGCAGTGGCTTCTCTTGTTGTGGAGCATGGACTCTAAGCGCGCAGGCTTCGGTAGTTGTGGCACGTGGGCTCAGTAGTTGTGGCTTGTGGGCTCTAGAGCGCAGGCTCATATGGCGCACGAGCTTAGTTGCTCTGTGGCATGTGGGATCTTCCCGGACCAGGGCTTGAACTCGTGTCCCCCGCGTTGGCAGGTGGATTCTTAACCACTGCGCCACCAGGGAAGCCCTAGCACTTCATTTTTTAAAAGAAAAAATTTAAAGGATGTCAAGTTCTGCCTCCACAAGCAGGAGGTTTCCCCAGGCCCAGATGTTCGACGCTTCTACTGCGTTGCCCTGCCCATGAGAGCACCAAGGATGTGTCTTCAGCTAACTTCAGAACAATAAGCCGGGCGTTCAAACTTATCAATGTCAGTAGATTGAGGAATCACCTCTGCTTCCAGTTACTAAAAATTTCCCAGGACTTAGCTGAGGAGTTTGGAGTTATTGTTTTGAAGGCTTAATAGGTTCACAACTACAGCCTGTGTACATCTCCATAGATACATATCTAAAGAAGAAAATCTAGGAAAATGTTTTCATCAGGCACTTTTCCCTTACCCTTCTCCCCAAGCTTTTCTCTGCTTTAGAACAGCTGTTCTCACCAGAGCCAGTCCTAAGCAGCATGGTTTTGTCCCTGCTAACATCAACCAATGATTAAATGAAATGTGCAGCTCTACGTGGCTGAGGCGAGAGGCAGGAGGGCCAGGCAGTGCTCATGCTGCCAGCTGAGTGTGACCGTCACTTGTATCACTGGACCTCCAGGGTCTACATGCTTATTTCACCTTCGGGTTAAGATTTTGTTGTTAGTGCCCCACCCCAGCCCCTGTACACATTAATGTCCACCAACAGAGGAATGGATAAAGAAGATGTGGTACATATATACAATGGAATACTACTCAGCCATAAAAAAGAATGAAATAATGCCATTTACAGCAACGTGGATAGACCTAGAGACTGTCATACTGAGTGAAGTAAGCCAGACAGAGAAAGACAAGTACCATATGATATCACTTATATGTGGAATCTAAAATATGACACAAATGAATCTGTCTATGAAACAGAAACAGACTCACAGATATGGAGAACAGACTAAGTAGAATTTAATTCAAGAACATAAAGTTGATTCAGATTCAAAGACCAATGGATAAAGAAGATGTGGTATGTATACACACACACACACACACACACACACACACACAATGGAATATTACTCAGCCATAAAAAAGAACGAACTAATGCCATTTGCACCAACATGGATGGACTTAGAGATTATCATACTAAGTGAAGTAAGTCAGACAGAGAAAGACAAATATCATATGATATCATTTATATGTGGAATCTAAAAAAATGATACAAGTGAACTTATTTACAAAACAGAAATATTATTACAGATGTAGAAAGTAAATTTATGGTTACCGGGGAACAATGGGGCAGGGAGGGACAGATCGGAAGATGGGATTGACACATACACACTGCTATATATAAAATAGATAACTAATAAGGACCTACTGAATAGCACAGGGAACTTTACTCAATACTCTGTGATGACCAATATGGGAAAACAATCTAAAAAAGAGTGGATATATGTACATGCATCACTGAATCACTTTCCTGTTCACCTGAAACTAACACAACATTGTAAATCAGCTACACTCCAACATAAAATAAAAATTAAATTTAAAAAAAGATTTTGCTGTTAGTGCCCCACCCCCGTACACCTACCACACAGAGACATGCACACGTGTACACACATGCAAGTGCACAAACACGTAGCCCTGGAAAGGAAGCACGTGAGGCACCTCTGCCCCTCTGTATTTTCACCTGTTACCAGGCACCTCTTCCATCTCCCAACTCATGCTGCCGGATCCCCCCAGGGCTGCCTGGCTAATGTCCATCATCCTATTGAACTTCCACGGCCCCAACCCTCCTCCATTCCCACTCCCAGCCCCTCACTCTATCTACCATTCTGCATGTATTAATATTTCAGTCAGAGCTCCTTTGGATGCAAGGAACAGAGACCCACTCAAGCTGGTTCAACAACAAAGTGTGTGAGGGAGCAGGAAGGTGGGCGCAAGTTATTGTGAGGAGACACAGATCTCACGGTGCTCCCAAGAAAGCTGCCACAGTGGGACCTGGGATAGGAAATGAGGCAGCTGCAATTTTTGGCTCTCCTTCCAGAGGCCCACGTTCTCTCTCTTGGTGTCTCTGCTCCTCTCCGCATATCTGTTCCATTCTTCTCTTTCTCTTGACTTGTTTCCTCCTAACTTTTGCTCAGGGATGGTCCCTCACATTTGGCCCAGCTCCAAGTCTGTCTTACAGCCTTTAGGAACCATCTTAGATGATGGCTCAGACTCTCGGCTCCCCGATACCATATTCCCAAGAGGGGAATCTGATTGCTCAAGTTCATCTTCTTCAGTCAGGCCACAGGAGTCCTGCATAGGGCACTAACCTGCCTATGAAGGGGCCATCATTGCTCAAATGCCCACCAATCCAGCTGCAATCAGACAAGACTGGGAAGGGTGGGGTCTCATGGACATTTAGGGTCACAGGAGCGATGGGCTGGGCAGATTCCCTATGGGTGGGCAGGCAAATTATTAGCAAGCCTGGAAACTGTGCTCTGATGATAACCTAGACCAAAGGGCTCTGACTTGCAGATCCTGCATGATATTCTTGTGCCCAGTCTATTTTCAGAGATTCTTACAATTGTCCTAAGGTCCATCAGGCCACTAATAACCTTTCCTAGCCCCTGTCACCAGTCCCACACTGTATTTAAGTATCTTTGTTGAAACAAAATGTGATATATTCCTACAATGGAATATAATTCAGCCATACAAAGGAGTGAAGTAATGACCTGTGCAAAAACAGCGAGGAACCTTGAAAACATTATGCTAAGGAAAAGACACCCATCACAAAAGATCACATACTATATGATTCCATTCATATGAAAGTCCAGAATAGAGACATCTATAGAGACAGAAAGATTAGTGGTGGCCCACGACTGGGAGCGGGGGTGGGGTAGAGGAGTGATAGCTAAACGGTACGGAGTTTCTTTTTGAGGTCTTGAAACTTCTAAAATTCTAGGGTTTACTGTGGTGATAGTAGCCCATATCTGTGGATCTACTAAAGTTCAATTTCCCCAAAACTCAAAGTGGCAGAACTGCAGAAAGACTTTTTCTTGGACTAGTGAGAAATTGCTCAAGTGAAGGAAAAAATATTGGACACCCTAACTTCCAGTTAACTTTGTCTCATCATGAGATGAGTCATGAAATACACAAAGGTACAAATCCCAGCAAAAGATAGTCAAGCGTGGTAGTGAAATTCCCTCCCAGAGCGCTCGCTCTTCCCATACGAGTTTGAAGAATGGAAGCATAAGGGGATACATGCGTGGATGATGGCGTTAGATTCTGCCAAGGAGTCGTTAGAGTTTAAGAGAGCAATTTCTGTTGCTTGTGGGAAGTGGCACATTTAGACGTGGGACAGGCTGTGGCCAGTAAGTCAGAACTAGTTTTGGAAACTCGAAAGTGGCCCAGCTTGTTTGACGGGCCCACGAGTGATGTTCCGTATCACAGCTGCATTTGTAGAACCTGTAGGGTATTATCTCAAAGTATTTTTAAGGGTAAGCAGAGCAGTAATATGTTTCCAAAACTAATAGCGTAAAGAAACATAGGGAAAAGACCAGTGCAGCCGTATAGGAAAGAACCAACGGTAGGGCAAGCTTTTTCAAGGCTGACCTTCATAGAAGCTAATTTATATTATTCAGCTCTCCTTTGGAAAGTTCAGTGTCTCCTTTAGAAGTTTTCAAATGTATTTAACCATTAAATATTTTGAAAAGTATAACCTATAGCTAGCACTCCAACATGGGCTTACGGATCACTCATGCAAATAGTAGAAAACATTACGTGGTTTTCACAATTAGTTGGTGCTAAAAAATGATTTATATGAAAAATATGATTTATATGGTTTATATGCTGACTTAGCCATTGTTACAAAATTTGAAAATGGAGAAACTAAATCACTCTACTTGCCACTAAAAAGTACAACATATAACAAGAAAAAGCAATACTTATTTACATTTTTGTACAAAATATGATATATATCACAAGATATTTAAACATGAAAACAGTGAGGTATTCTTTTAAAGACATTCCCCCCAACACTCACTTTATATTAGGAATGAAGTCCCATGATCCCTGTGCTAGGTATATTAATGTTAATAATAAAATATTAAGTGTCTTCTTGAACTTGTTTCCTTGCCTGGTGATGTGAAAATCCTGTTTTACAAAGGTCTGCCTAGCAAAAGAAAGAACACAAATTGGCAGCATTTGGAAACTCTTAGAGTAGACTGCTCTGAAATTCATGAATTATTTGGTATTCTATGTTGTTTCCCTCCGATTTTTAGAAATTGGGTTGGGATGGGCCATCCTCACTTTGAACTATTCTGGCTTCTTATTTGCTTGATGCAGATACAGTTTGAAGACACAAATCTCTGCTTCTGGTGTCAAACTTCCTTCTTTCTGTCACAAGCTCACAGGAAATGAGCGGATGAAATAGACACATCGAATAGATAAGATATAATAAATAATAATATCACAAATACATGCCACCGGAAGGACAGACACTGCCCGTTCTGTCACCTCTACACCCCAGAAGAATTAGTAAATCCTCACCCAGCTTCTCTTTTCAGAGATTGCAGGAGGTAGCCCTGCCCTGGAATTTGACCCAGCCTCCAAAATAAAGAAAAGAACTTTCCATTTCAAAGCTTCTGCCAGCTCTTGGAGTAGGCGGCTCTGTGATAGGTTTGCACAGTCTGAAAGCAGAAGGGGAAACAAAACACAGGCACTCGCTTTGGGTGACAGTGGAAGTTGGCAGAGCCAGCTGGACAGGTTTTGAGAACCTTTGGAAAATGTTCCTCTTCCTCAGTTTGAATTAGACTGGACCATCCTTGATAATTAACGGGGACCTATGTTGATCCCAAGAGGGGCAGATCACGTCCTAAAGGTATAGGCTTTTGGACCCGCCTGCCTAGGTTCACAATTACGGTTCACTAGCTGTGTGACTTGGAGCCTCAAATATGTCGCCTGTATAATGTTGATAAAAATAGTCCTTACATGATGCAGTCATTGTGAGGATTAAATTTCCATGTCTCACGGAGACTAAGACATCATCATTTGTAGGACAGACCATTCTTTTATGTGCTACTAAAAGAGAGAAAAACAAACTACCCCTTCAACTCCATACGTCACTGATTTTGAGACATCCTGGTGGCAGAAATGTAAAGGTGTGAAATGTGCACATTTCCTAATTGTTGAAGTACAGCAGTTAATACTGATAAGGTGCTTAGAGCAGTGCTTGGCCTATAGGAGGTGCTCAAAGTTTGCTATCATGGGGTGGAATGTCCCTTCAGGAAGGTAGTCATTCCCGTCTTGAAAATGGGGGCCTTATTTAGAAAGGAAGCCCACAGCCTTCAATAGGGCCGAGGGAGACTAGGAACCGGGACGTGTCCACACAGGACCCTTATGGAGGGGTTAATTATTTCATGCTTTTCTACTGAACGCCACAAAGGCAAAAGCCACTTTTAGTGTACAGTTTTGCATCCTCTCTCTGTCACTGTAATCTGTCTAGTCACCCTCATCAGCAACCCTCCAATACTCCTACAGAAGTCTGCGTGGGGGAGCTGGTGAGGGCTGGAAGGGGAACAGGGCCTGCTCCACTTTCAGCTCTGAGCTCGGGCCCAGGCAGAAGGGTGGCAGCACACTAGGAAGGCCCATGGTCCAAGAGCCCCACGTGGTGACAGGCTCAGCGGTGAGAAGCGGCTGCTCGATGGACATCCGACTGAAGAGGAAACGGGAGGGGGCAAACCTTCCTCCTCGGACTTTAGGAAAAAACGGATCCTGGGGGTGGCAGAAGTGACTAATGCTTAGGACACATAGCTGATGAAATTAGAAGACACCTTACACAATCCATAGCAGCAGTCATTGAATCAGATCACTATCTCTACTCTATTTTCTCGCTTTTAAAGAGTACATTTTCACATTTCATTATTTCTGAAATCACAAGGTGTGATGACGATGATGGGGAGATGACGACGATGATAATGATAATGATGGCTAACACTTATATACAACTTAACGTGTGCCAGGTGTTATTCTAAGCGCTTTATCTGTATTAACTCGTTTATAACCCTAGGGATTAGATTATCCCCTCTTTGACAGTTGAGGAATCTGAGGCACAAAAAGGTGAAGTCAATTCTCCAAGATGTCTCACAGGCACACCTACTAAGTGATAGAGTCACGACCCTAACCTTGACACTGTCATGCAATTTACTAAAACCCTGCGATTTATGTTCTTTCGCCAAAGCTCTTTCTAAACCAACGGTGCCTCTTAAGATACCCAAGAGTATCTTAGAATCGAGGAGATCCAAGTGGTGGTTAAATGGTCCCTACAGTCCAATTCCAGTCCCACCTTCATGCACTGGGGACCTCTGAGGGACAGCTAGTGGCCTCTCCCTGCATTTGAGCCCCCTTATGCCACTTTGAAGCTAAGTGAGCTTGGGAGAGTTTTTAAATCCCTCTGACGCTCGGTTTCTTATAAAATGAGGACAATCATAACATTTTCTACCTCACAGAGCTGCTGTGATGATAAAAAGAGCTAATCCATGTGAAGTTCCTAGAACACAGCAAGTGCTCCTTAAATGGAGACCATTTTCATCTTTCATTTGACCTCTTGGTGTGCTCAGATGAGGGGGTCTTCCCCTCAGTGTTCAGTGAAGGGAGTGGTTCTTACTCAGTGAAGACTAGCATCTTTAACCAGCGCCACCCTTCAGTCAGCCTTCAGGCTCTCTAGACTCTTCCAGTAGTTGAGAGGGCGCAGCAGTGGAAAGGGCTCCCTGCGAAGGCCACGAGGCACCCGGGGAACCGCTGCTACCCCATGCCAGGCACAACTTCGTTCCAGATGGGAATGTATAACATTTGCTTACTTAAACTCGAAAACAACTCCTGTAGATTTTTGTTTCACGTCGTTCACCTTCTTCGAATGTTTCAAACCTGAAACACAAATACTCAAGTCAATGGAAAACAGACGCTGCCATCTTGAAGCAATGGGTGACCATGCCAAGAAATACACTCGAAATTAATGATCCACGTGCTGAAGTGACACCGAATAAAGGACCAGAGGGGATGTTGGGAGTGAGCCCGTGGTAATCAGACAAACCCCCTTCTCCCAAGTTTATTTCCTCCTGTTCTCTCCGTGGAATAGAAGACAAGGTTTTAATCCTCCCCAAGGTAAAAACCCTTTTTTTAATGGGTTACTCTCATGGAATCAGTGAATTTTAAGAAGGGGTTGGAGAAGAAAAGTGTGGTCAAGAATGGAGAGAAAAAGCTGCCGGATGATCCCAGTGGTAGGACATCTCCGTGGAGGAAGGGGAAATAGAATTCGAGGTTGCACTGTTGTTGCGTTTTCTTTTATAGGAGACATCTTGAAATTGACCTGCGGATCATTGTAAATAAGTACAAGTTTGGCACCTAGCTCCCGGAGACTATCTCATCCCATTTTGCTACCAAGGTCAGTTAGGATGTGCCTCTCTAGTTTCTATTTTCACTTTGACCTACTCCTCTGGGAATGTACGTGGATCTTTGGTTTGAAGATTTCAGATTCTCCCCCTCAGCAAGCGTCTCTAGGAGCAAGAACCAAACCACACCCAGCCATCATATCTTTGCCCCTAGTAGCAAACTCATGACCCTATCATTATAAGCACACTGTTTCAACCAGCTAACCAGGTACAACTAAGCCAACTAAGGCATCAACACAGCCGAGCCAACTAAGGCATCAAATCCTACCTAAGAGCCCCAGGTAGGATTTCTTCCTCTATATAATAGCCGAACTCTGGGACCTCATCCCAGGGTTCAGCAAACTGTTGCTTTGGCTCAGCTTTTCTGAAAATGAAATCAGTCATCTCTGAAAGGTAGAGTGTCTGCTAGGGCCACCTCTAGGCATGGTGCCCACCCAACTCATAGTTTCCAGATAGTACTATGGTGCTCATTTGGCCTTCAGAAGTTCACAGCCCTGATTCTCTGAGGAAGAGGCAGGTATGAAAAACACTTGGGGGAAATGTGTGGGTGGGTAACAAATAATTATAAGCCAGACATTTGGTGAACTATTGTTCTAGGTGGGTTGAATCCTTAGAGGCTAAGTCACCACCTCCAATCTTTTCTGGAAGTAGTTGGGGAGAAGACAAATAATACATGAAATGAGTCGTCACAGGTAGAGTTTAACAAAAACACACAAGAGCAGCTAGAAACACTGAGAGCTGGGTAACACTCGTCACAGCAGTGGGAGAAACAAGAATAGCATAATGATTAAGAGATAGGCAGTGGAAGGGGGCTGCCTAGGTTTAGATCCTACCTTGCTATCCGTAGGTCAATAAGTTAATTATCCTCCTTGGGCCTCAGTTTCCCAATCTGTAAAATGGGTATAGTAACAGGAGAGCTACCTTATGGAATTATTGGAATATTAAATGTGTTATTACATAGAAAATGATTCCAACACAGCTAAGCACATGATAAGTGCTCTATATCATTGTTTCTGAGTTCCAAATGTTTCTAGAATGTTCAACTGACTTTGGCTGCTCTGCCAGTTTGGTGAGCAGCCATTACAAACAGAGCAATTCAAAGGCGGATGAGAGGAGAGCTGCTGTGAGTAAAACTTCCAAACTCAGGTCACCGATTACTGCCCGCAAAGTCTTCTTCTTCTACACACCCACATTTTGGGGGCAGGGGAGAGTGGGGAGTGTTTCCACATGGAAATTAAAGATTGAAATTGCTTATTTCAGGAAAAGCAAAATTAAACAACATGGAGATACAACCGGGGCCGTCCCCCACCTACTTCCTAGGCAGCTTCATAGGAAGCTGGCATTGGCCCTTTGAGCAGTGCGGGGGTCATCTGGGTCTGGTTCTGTCACACACCTACTCTTTTCTATTCCACCATGTAACAAAGAACCAAGTCACCATTCTTCGGTTGCCGATCACTTTGATGAGTGCAACCCTTCATTTCCTAGTAACCGTTTCCTTCCTCATTACTAAGCCCTACCACCCGAAGGCCTCTGAGCTCTTCCACTCTGACTCAGAACAAGAAGCCCGCATGGCAAGCCCGACGCCATGAATCAGAGCTTTTCCAGTGTTTGTTGATAGGAAGGGAAGAATGCAGATATGGCAACAGTGATCACAATGTCGACGGCTTTGGAAACCTCTCAAACCAATTTCTAGCTGCTCGTCATCTAAAGATTGTTCCTGAGGGGTAAAGCACCTTGATGTGAAGGCGGAAACGATGATGCAGAGACTACGAAGGGCTCCCTCTCTGCCCCACCTCACCCTATGCCCCACTTACTCCCCTGGCCCGTGTGTGCTCCATCCGTCTGGACGGGAGGAAAGGATTTGACACCAAATGCGCGTGAAGGTATTGGTGGTCCTAAGTGTGACTCCCTTAGGTAGGATTTACAAATTTTGGGGGGCCTCACCACGCAGCTTGTGGGATCTTAGTTCCCCGACCAGGGATTGAACCCGGCCCCCAGCAGTGGAAGCGTGGAGTCCTAACCACTGGACCACCAGGGAATTTGCTGTATTTACAATTTGAAGGGAATCCCAGCTAGGCTAAGGAATCTCTAGTGGTGGACACCGAAGCCTCTGTGACCTCTAGTTCCCAAACCCCAGAATGACATGAGCTAGTCTAGATGAGACCTTTCTCAACTAAAGTCTCATTACTATCTAAAATCATCTTAATAATTTATCTAGTTATTTGATTACCGTTTGCCTATCCTCTCAAGTATGGTTTGTTCATTTCTGTATCCTTTAGGGCCCAAAACAGTGTCTGTTACATAATAGGTGCTCAGTAAATATTTGGAAAGTGAGTGAAAGAATAATGAACTGAAAATGATTTTAAAACAAGTTCCCCTGAAAATAAATTGTTCACCTCCCCATAGCCTTTGATAATTCAGACTCCTTACATATTTTTATGGGGCAAACAAGACTACCCTCTGTCCCACCTGTACATTAAACTGCATATGGCTGTGGCCATGATAAGGAGTACCTGTTATATTGTCACCATCGTCACTCAGGGTACTTTTGGCGAGAGGTAATCTGGAGTACCGGCTGCCAGAGGCCAGGACGCTCTCCTGGATCTGTACACACCAGCTTGGGGCTGGAAGGTAACACTTCACTTCTAACGTAACTGAAAGGCTGAAGAGGAGTTTGAAAGATGAAGATAACAGGTCTCCCCACGACAACCCCACAGAGCTGAAAGTTCAAAGGTTTCCACTTTGTTAGATGTACATCTTCTAATGATCCCCCGCTCTCTATGGCCTTTGCCTACAATAACCCTCACAATAGCAATAAAGTGTGTAGGTGGCGAGTATTATTAGGCCCATGTGCAGGTGGAGAAAGTGAGGCACGGCCAAGGCGGGGTGAAGTTAATCAACAAGCTGGCTTCTTGCGTACTCCGTTCAACTCACCGCTCATTGAGTGCCTGCCTTGTACAAGGCATGATTCTCCAGCCATGTTAACCAATAACCCATGTTATTGCTCCCTTTCAGACAGACCCGGGCTTGTTTGGCTCAGGACTGGAAGAGGCTTCTCTGCCAACCTACGAGCTGAGCATACAGCCAGAAACAATCAGAGCTGGAAAGACCAGAGCCCCTGAGATGACACCCAGTGCTTAAGAGTGGTGGGTTTCCTGTGTAGAATGAAAGGAAGCTTCTGATTGGTTCATGAACACAAGGCTCACTCTGGAGTCAGGCACTGTTGCTTCCCCTGCATCATCTCACTGGGTTCTCACAACCCTGAAGACATAAAGTATCTTTATCCCCCTTTTACAGATGAGGAAACTGAAGTTTACTGACTTGCCCCAGATCACAGAGCTAGTAAGTGGCAGAGCCACTTGAACGTGAATCACCGTGTCTCCCTGATTCTGGAGCCATCCTTAAGGCATCTGTGTTTCCAGCTGAAGACATGCCGACCAGTTTGCTACAGCATTCGGGCAGAGCACTGGGACTCTCTCATCCTACACAGACCAGAAAGCTCATTCAGCCGGAGTTCCACACCATCGCTGTTGGCTCCAATGGCCGCATCAACAGCACAAGCGCTCAAATGAGGAGCGAATGCATGAATCACGTTGGTCTTGAATTTAATCTTTGAGAAGATGGAACCACGTCTTTAGAGTCTTCTGTTGGAAAGTAACACTTTGTGAAGATTTCTAGCCAACAGCAGGTATAATTTGTAAGTTCCCACACATGAAGGGCTGGCCTGCAGCTATGTGATAGATGAGCCTCTCTAGGAAAGTTTTCCCCCAATGGTTCTGGAAGGTTGGGATTGCTCGCCTCCACTGTCCTTCTTTTGCGCGCAGTGACTAAGCAGGAGTAAGTTGCCGTGATCATGAGTCAAGGCTCTGCAGTCAGGCTGCCTGGATTCTATTCCTGGCTCTGATTCTTGTTAGCACTATAATCTTAGGCAAGTTACTTCACCTTTGGGTACCTTCATTTCCTCCTCTGTCTCATGGATTAACTGAGTTAGTGTTTGTAAAGCACTTAGAACCTGGCATGTAGCAACACTCCATAAGTCGTCATGCTGCTTCAAATAAGAAACGATCCTGTGATGAAAACCTGGCCCGCCGACAGACCACCACATAAAAAAAGCAGAAGCAGCAAGTTGAAGGTTAAGCCTACAAGTTAGAACTTCCGCGCACCAAGTATTTCTCTTTCGCCTTCCCAGTGCTTGTTGTTGAATTCCAGAGTATTAGTTAGCGTGTGCCCCACCAGAAACCACACTCTGTGACACCAAAACTCAGAATTGCCCACCTCTGTCTTCTGGCAACTCTGTATAGGTGACTCAGCACTCACTTTCTAATTCCCCCATAGAACTCTAAACCCGAGGCTAGCCTGAACCACAACAGTGGGTGACAATGGCGGTGTATTTTGGGTGGCCCCCTCACTCCTTCCTTCGGCATCTCCCTCCTCCAATTCTCCCTGATACTCTGAGCCCTTGTAATGACCCTGCCTGGGCAGGGCTCCTTGCAAAGGGACACCCATCAGGCTATTGGTCTAGGGCTCCAGACCTTCCCCAAATGGGATTCTGGTTGAGCAAAGCCTACATCCCCAGTAGCTAGTTGGATTCAAGTAGCCTAACCCCACATTCACGAGACAAATAGGCTCCACCTAAAATTGCTTCCTAGGGACTTCCCTGGTGGTCCAGTGAGTGAAACTCCACGCTCCCAATGCAGGGGGCCAGGGTTCGATCCCTGGTTGGGGAAGTAGGTCCCACATGCATGCCGCAACTAAGGAGTCTGAAAGCTGCAACTAAGGATCCCGCGGGTCACAACTAAGACCCGGCGCAGCCTAAATAAATAAATATTTAAAAAAAAATAAGATAGCTTCCTAATCTTTGTGAACTGCAGGACTGATCCAAGACAATTTTGTCATCACCGAGTTGTTTTTCTCCATCCCCCCCACCCCATGATGGACTCCTTCCTCTTGCCAGGCCACCCTTGATAGGTATGACCTCTATTTTTTCAAGGTCAGCCATAGCAAACCACATTTTAGGAGCATCTGAATAGGAGGTCTATAACATCTCCATTATGCTCTCAGTGGTGAAATGTTTGATGCCGTTATATCTTTTTTTAAATTTCTGAGATAATCTGTTACCATTTTTTCCCTGAAAGTTAAGAGCTTTGGGGAATTTCATATTGGAAGGTTCCAAAAGATTGAAAAAAAAAAAGGCATGATTATCTTTTTCTGGATTCAGAAAAGCACATACTTTCAGTAAAATAGAATATCAATTCATGCATGTGGAGAGTTTTCATGAAACATTCATCTATTCTTATGAAATGTTGGGTTTTGTGCAAATAGAACTACATGGTGCATGAGATCTGAGTTCTCTTACTTAACAAACACTTTTCCCTTCACTCGGCAGCCCTATACTTGGATTTGTTTGCACTCTTCCTCTCCTCTACACTGTTCCCATCCCACTCCACTATCAGTTGCTCATTCCTGTTTATTGTAGAAACAAAGAAAGATGGGACATCCCTGGTGGTGCGGTGGGTAAGACACCGCGCTCCCAATGCAGGGGCCCCCAGTTCGATCCCTGGTCGGGGAACTAGATCCTGCATGCATGCTGCAACTAAGGTCCGGAGCAGCCAGAATAAGTAAATACATAAATAAATAAATATTTTTTTAAAAAAGAAGTAAAGACAACATGCTATGGGGTGAATTATGTCCCTCAAAATTCATATGCTGAAGTCCTAACCCCCAGTACTTATGACTGTATTTGGAGATGGGGGTCTTTAAAGAAGTAGTTAAGTTAAAAAAGGTCATGGGTGTGGCCCTGATCCAATATGACTGGTGTTCCCTATAAGAAGAGACTCGGACACAGAGGCACACAGAGGAAAGACTACGTGCAGACACAAGAGAAGACGGTCATCTACAAGCCATGAGGATAATCCTCAGAAGAAACCAAGCCTGCAGACACCTTGATTTTGTATGTCTAGCCTCCAGAACTGTTAGATAATAAACTTATGTTGTTCAATCACCCAGTCTGTGGTACTTTGTTACGGCAGTCAGGCAAACTACTGCACTACATATACAGTCAATTAATATTTTTCTTTTTGGATAGGTAAGGTGATCAATTATCCAAGTTTTTAATGACCTGTATATGCCAAGGGGCCAGGTATCCTGGGGCAAGTCCTCAAGTGGACAGATATATTCCAGGGCTCAGGGTCACTGATGTGAAATAGCTGTCTGGTTCAACCAATGGTGACTACAGAGCTCAGCACTTTGTCCTCACAGCCTGGCACTCTGGCGCCAGGAAAGTCTATGCTGCGATTCAGTCAGTTTATGGGGAACAGTGAAGCTCAGGGGGGCACATCCATTTGGTGGATGCCCCTCCCTTCCCAGCACAGCCCACCTAGTCTGAGGCATGTAGTGAAAAGAGGTACCAGCCGCAACTGGAAACAAGAGGCCTGATTGCCTTGGCCATTGACATCGACTCAGGTGAAGAGCCCAGAATAAAGGAAAAGAACTCTCTCTAGGACCACGGCAGAGAGGCAAAGGCCCTGGACTGAGAAACCTGGCTTCTTAATCTTGTTCTCAAGGACCTTGAGCAAATTACCCAACCTCTCAGGGCCTCTTTTTCCTAATCTGTATAAATGAATGGGTTGTACCCCCTTCCTGCTAAGGCAGGATTTCTCATGAACCAGCTGCAGCCCAATCATCTGGGATACTTGTTCCCAATAGCATCCTGGGCCCTAACCCAGACAAACCGAATCAGAATCTCCTGTGTTGGAATCTGCATGCTAACCCATTGCTCCAAGGTCTCTTTCAACCCAGTATCTCATGAGTCTATGACCTGTTACCTACTCCACCATCCCCATCATCTGTTTAGAAACAGGATGACTTTCTCCCTGGACCCTTCGCTGCACTTAGCTTCTGGTTTGATCCTTAGTGCAGCTAGTATTGTGCTTTCTGGCTCTAAAAGCCGTATTTCTCCTTCCAGCAAAGGATGGCCCAGAGCGAGGAGAAAAGCAAAAATAAAAGTTTGGTGGGAAATAATTTCGAAACTTCTAAGTTAACACAAACTTTTGATATTGTCTGGCTTTTAATTTTCCAGAACTTGTTTGTCCTTCATGAACACAAATAATCAGTAGGTAGCCTCACTAAAAATTTCCTTGAACTGGTTCCTTTGACTGAAAAAACAACGGAGAGAAGGGTAGGTTCGCTAATCATTTGAGTTCTACCTCGCATAATTGTTTTGCATATCAGTATTTTGGCCTTTCCTGCTAAAGGTCTTTCCTTGGGTTTGCAAACAGGAGTTTGAGAAGAGTCCTGCTACTGACTGAGCTTTCTTGGTAATGTCACATAATTTCCAACCACAAAGTCAATTTTCATTTGAGTCAGAGCAATTAGAGGAAGACAGCGGCTGTGGACAAAACGACTGAAATATTTTATCGAGGAAGCCAAACAGGTAATTCGAATGGGAAAATGTCTTTTTTACAATAATGGGGTACAATCTGCCACCCTTTAGCAGCGAGATGCCCAGAAGATGTTCTTAAAGAAGAGGAGAAAATATGAGTATTCAAGACTCCCTCTCCATAGGTTATAGGGAATGGCATTGAAGGCTGCTTTCCCGGGTCCTTCTGTAACATCTCTTTTTCACAATGTTTCTATACCTCAAAGTTGAAACCTTGATTTCCAGTTGATTTAGCACGGCCTGTATTCCAGTGCCTGGGTTGGTGCCTCAGGGAAAGATGTTTATTTCAACACATGATCTTGGCCTCAGTATAAAAACATACCGTAGAGTTAGCTAGAAGAGTGCGGAAAAGTCATTTTTAGCCAAGCTGAGCTTTAACTAAAGGAGTGGTACGCTGTTTAGAAGTCAGAATAGCTAAAGCCACCAAATGTTCAAATGGCTCTTTTCACTTGAAAATACTGTTGCTGGAAGCTTTGTTATTTCCTGAATCTGGGCAGCCAGCGATGAAGAATTCTTTGGATGAAGGTCATGCTTTGTTCATGAAATTCAGGATACTTTAGAGGGTCCATACTTTTTCTAAGAGGCCCACAATGCAAATGATTTGGATTGATAATGCTTGTGGAAATCAACAAACACAAATTACAGATCGCAAGAACGTCTAAACGTTTACTGGTCTCGAAGTAAAAGGTAGGGCTGGAAGTTTTCAGCGACATGACAAAATGCAGTAACCCTTATCAGAACTACAGAGTCTGGGTGACAGCTCCATCAGCTGAGCCACTTAGAGTCAGAGAGTTTCCGCTTCACACCTTAAGATGTAATGTGATACCCTTCAAGAGGCTAGCATCTTCTCACTTGGTTACCACAGAGGAGGTAGGGTATAAACCCATCAGGTCACCTTCTCCATCAAACCCACCAACCAGATTAAGAGGTGTGGGAGAAGCGTCCACATATACAAGCCCCACATCAAGGCCATCGAAACAGCTCTTTAGCTGGGAGTAGGTCATATAGGTGCCAATACAGAATCATCCCTTGGCACTCACATGTATTTCATTGCTCATGGAGGGGTACCTGTGCAGACAATCCTGAACCTGACGCTACTCAGGCCTTGGAGCTCCAACTTAAGGGTCTTTGAAGAAATAACTATCTCCACCAGAAAGAACAGAAACGCTTTGAGAGCAGCAGCCATGTCTTAAACCTCTTAACTCTGCATTCACTGCGGAGCAATAGGAGAAAAACCAGTCTCACAGTGGTGTGATGTTACTAAAAGAAGCATTCTATTATGTTGCCTTTTAAAACGGTGGTTATTAAAATGTGGGGTAACATAGAAAAATGCTTATTAGGAAAGGGTAGGTAAAGATAAACACACGAGGTGATGGAGGTGTTAATTAACTAACTGGGTATACGTATATGAAATCATCACAAAATATACTGTAAATATCTTACAACATTGTCAGTGATACCTCAATAAAGCTTAAAAAACAAAGGTAAGTTTAAAAAAGCAGGATACAAACATGTGGGTTCTATAATTACCAGGAACATTTTTATGTGAAGAAAAGACCAAGGAACTATGGGAACACTGGCTAAGCTAGAAAGGTAGGTTTGTGATTCATTTTATTCCTTTTCTCTTTCTTTTCTTTGGCAATATCATTAAAGAACGTGTTTTCAGCATTTTATTTAAGAGAAGGGTTTCTGTCCCGTTATTGTAAAGCGAAGTTCCCAGGCTGACAGCATGAGTTGATTTTTTCCCTTGCCTAACTCAGTCTTCCAGAAACGGAGAATCTCAGCGCCGTGAGCAATGCTTCATCCTAAAAAGGCTGCCTAGGAGAGGGGCTCAGCTGGGCTCTTGGCTGGCGATGAGTAAGCTCAGAGAAACTCTGAATCATCCCAGAATGAGACCATCAGCCTCAGTCCCGTCAGTTTCTCTAAATTGAGGTCACGGTGCAGCCCATTCTTCTGTGTGCCTGCCAGTGCAGTCTCAGCTGAGCCAAAGGAGGAGGATAAGGACCAGACAGAGGCCCCTGATTTCAGCTCCAAGGGGAATGGGCCTGAAGTAGGGAAAAGGGACATGGAGCCTGCCGGGTGCGAGCTGGTGCCTCCATTGCTCGGGAAGGAATATGACCTTTGTGGCTAAGATTTGCCGCTTAGAGCTTTCCCCGGTTCCCACAGGTCATCCAGTGAATCACTAGGTTCACCAAAATATTTTGTGAGGGCCGCTTACTACATTGACAAAAAAAAAAAAAATCTCGAAAATACATTTGAATCAATCCAGCAATTGCTTATTGTAAGAAATGAGGGGTGGAGGAACAGGGCACCCAAGAAGCTTAATACCTAGTGCTTGCTGAGGACAAAAGAAACAGTTAAGTGCCAGTGCCTGGTGCTACAGAATTAAGTGCCACATGAATGGAAGAGAACTCCAAGGCTACCATGACAACCTCCAAATTTCTCTGCGACCCACTGGGCACTGGAGCTGATTTCATTCGATTCTTAGGCTTTGGTATTTGATAGTTACGGAATTTGCCTCGGAGAGCCAGGGCCCTCCACTTATGATTTACAAAATCAGTTCCTCATAGGGACAAATTGGGAAACAACTTAAATAGAAAGATGCTCACGCCCACACAGTGTTCAGGGAAAAAAGGGGTCATAAACGTACATATTCAGTTGGAGTCCAGTGATGCATTATGTATGCATATTTCTTTGTTTATTGAGAGAGAGAGCATGCATGCCGGTGAGCCTAGAAGGAAATACTCCAAAATGTTATCAGTGGTTATCTTTGGGTTGTGGGTGCTTTTTGTTTCCTCCTTTATATTTTTCTGCATTTTAAAGTTTCCCACAATGAGCACTTATCACTTTTCTCATCAGAAAACCAGAGCTCCATCAGGCATCGGTGGGTGAAGCATTCTAAAATGTAGAGGTGTCTGTAAAAAATAGTAAAATGGGTTTAAGAGCAATTTTAAAGAACTCCCTGGCCAACTGGAAATGAATTCTTAACAGCAATTAAGCCTCTTGAGGTAAACTTTTTTCCACTGAGCTCCAGGGCAGCAGCCACACCCTCCCATAAAGCTGCTCTAGTATCTGAGCATCTGGACAGATGGCCCAGGGTCATCAGTGAACTCAACGCCCACTACTTAAGAGGAGGAATTTGCATTTTATCTCACTAGTACCTTTCAGCATCCTCTACTGTAGTGAGAGCCATCAGAGCACAGAGGTTAAAAGCACAAACCCAGGAATCAGACAGATTTGCATTTTCATCTGCTTTGGGCTGCTTACTAGCTTGGCCAATTAACTGGACCCTTCCCGCCTTGGATTCTTTTCACAAGTGGCTGCTGGGAGCTTCTAATGAGGTAAAGCACATCAACTCCTTAGCATGGACTGGGCATGTAGTAAGTAGTCAGCCCATGTTCGTCCCATCCTATTTCCTTCCCACTCTCACCCCAAGTTCTGAAGTACTGCGGTATCTTGCCAAGGGTCAAAGAGGAAAGAATCTCAAAAACACAGCAATACAAGGCACCGGGTGAAGAAAGAGGATGGCAATGTGGGATGCAGTGAAAATATTTGATACCGTTTCCTAGCCATCCACAAGAAACACAGATTTTCTCCGTGTAAGGAAGGGCCATGTTGTGTGGTAGATGATTCAATTGCCATAGGAGTTTAGAGAAAAGAGAGCTTCCTGGAGGAGCTAAGAGAGCTAAGAGGAGCTAAGAGAGCTTCCTGGAGGAGCTAATGCTGGGTTGGCTCTTGGAGGGAGGGGCATGAAGGAGGTGTGAAAGGAGGGGGGATATGGCAGGTAAGGTGAATGAAAGTGAAGGCACCATGGGGCCAAGAAGGCTGCTGGGCTTAAATAAACAGCTTACTTACAACAGCAGTTGGTGGGTAGACTATAGGAACAGCAGAGACCCTCGGGGAACATTTTGTGGTCCAAACTTCTCATTTTACCTCAAGAAAAACTGAGACCCAGAAAGAGAAGGCCACGCGGTGACACAACTGGTCAGGAACACAGCCAGGACAAGAAGCTTGGACTGGGAGAGCCTTGGGGGCAGGGCTCCTGCCTTGGTCAAAATTGAGTGGGGGGGAATAGAGGGAAAATGGGGCATGACTGCTAAAGGGAATGTTCTAGAATTTGAGAGTGGTGATGGTTGCACAATCTGTGAATATACTAAAAAGCACTGAACTACACACTTTAAATGCACCCAATTATATGCTATGGGAATTATATCTGAATCAAGGTGTTATAAAAAATACTGAAACCCCAGGGCCCATCCTGGGTCGTGGCCCAGGACAGGGGTTCAGTTGCTGGGAGAGGAATGGGGCAGGTGAACGGCAGGACAGCGGAGTGCGGTACAGTTCAGACCATTTCGCCACTGCGAAACAACTCACAGCAAGCAGAAAAGCCTGGGTGCCTCCCAGGTGAGGTATTGAATTCATTCTCTGAAGTTCTCAGGTTTGGCCTTAGATGCCATTTCTCCCCCTCCTTCCCTTGCTCAGGATGCCCTTGATCTCTTCATAAACACTTGAGATCAGAGGGTGCCCTGATCTTAGGGGCACCAGGTGTTAGGTTCCGGGTGCTGGCAGGGAGCTAGCTGGGGCTGTGGAGACCCTGGGGTTTGGGAACTACTTGGGCCAACAGAAGCCCCAGGCAGCTCCCGCATGGCCTCTGGCAACACAACAAACCCCAAAGAGGGGTTCAGCCTTGATGTTCACGTGGGTTATACAGCTTTGCAGCTTTCCACACTTTTTGTGAAGTTATAAGGGCTCCCTCTTGACCATAGTGGTAAGGTTTTTGGTGAATCAAATCACATATCCCCGCAACTATTTTTCCTTAGTTCTCTTTCATTTTTCATTCACTCACTCATTCCCCCCAAAGAGAAATGGCCCCTGCCCTTGTGGACTTTAGGATCTAGTGGAAGAAAGATCAATCAAGTCATCACAGTGGTAGGCAGAATTCTAAGATGGCCCCCCAAGATTCTCATGCCCTGGTGTACATGCCTTCTATAAATCCCCTTCCCTTGCCCGTCGGCAGGATCTGTGACTACGATGGGACATCACTCCTGTGATTAGGTTACATTATACTGCAGAGGTGAAGGGATTTTGCAAATGCAATTAAAGTCCCAAATCGGTTGGCTTTGAGTTATTCAAAAGAGAGTTTATCCTGGTGGACCTGACAATGCATCACCAAAAGAAATTGTATGTTGACAATTGGGACAAATGCTACAGGAGGGGAACGCATGGCGCTATGAGGGTCTACAATGGGGATATTTGAAACGACAATCTAACATTCAGCACATTATGTTCTGTTTTCCAGGTGCTGTTCTTGGTGCCCTGTTTAGGGCTCACGATAGCCCTAGGAGCAGAGACCATTGTTGTCCCATTTCACAGGTGATGAGATGACGGCATAGAGAGTTTAGTAACTTGTCCAATGTTGTGTGCTTAGAGAATGATGGAGTTGGGATTTGAAGCCAGGAAGTGTGGCTCTTGTTCTGAGGGTCAAACCAAGCTGCTTAGCCCAGAAAAACATTCCTTGGGTGGGCAGGTGGGCAGTGCTTGAGGGGAAACAAGAAGTTTGAGCTTAATCTTTCTTGCATCTGTTCCCCTCTTTGGTTTCTATGGTACTGCCCAATCCTGATTCTCTATTCTTTGACTCTGCCTTGCTTCTCTTCTTTCTTGTACCTAATTGTGAGATTCCTCCAAGTTATGGTTACTTGCTCTCTGCCCTCTCTTTTTTTAAGTTTTCTTTCTTTCTGAAAGTGCATTCACTCTAATGAATGATCTTTTAGGTACTGTGAGTCATTCAGTTAATTTTTAGTAATGAATCAAAGCTGATTTCAGAATCAAATGACATACAGTCGGCCCTCTGTATCCTCATCTGTGGAATCCGCAGGGTTCCACACCTGCGGATTCAACCAACCGCTGACCGAATATTGACCCTCTCTATCCGCAGATGCAGAACCACAGAGCATCCACGGATACAGAAGGGGATCACTGTAAAGGACTTGAGCATCTGTGGGTTTTGGTATCCGAGGGGAGTTCTGGAACAAATACCCTGTGGATACTGAGGAGTGACTGTATATGTCAATTTGTGTAGAGGTAGTAAAAGTAACTTGGAATGAAGTGACTACTACACAAGTTTGCAATTCTAGCTACGCAGTAGCGTCACGTGGGGAAGCTGCCCAGGCGATTCTAATGTGCAAACAGGGCTGGGAACCAATGGTTAAAACAACCAGTGAAGCCAATCAGTACAATCTTCCTAAAGACCTTCTTAAATGAGGGTCTAGGAGTTAGCATGGAGGGGTAGTCAGGAAGTGTTACTTTGTTTACAAGACCATGCATGAACAAACAAGCTAGAGCAGCGGTAAAAACATTCTACATCCACTGGTGCAAATGAAAAAACCAGGAAAACTGAAAATTGACAGTATATCACTTACCTTAGTGTGCTGCACACAGTGTTAATTAGTATTACACAGGTGAAGAAAAAGGCAGTAAGAGATGGGGGGGAGCTGAGTGTAGTGTGATAGCACTTTATATATATATATATATATATATATATATATATATAATATATATATATATATACTGAATCGTCAGACACTGAGAAGTATTTATTATTATCACTATTTAAAATATTAGGAAACTGAAGCACATAGAGTGTGTGACATGCCCAAAGTTAGAGATAGTAAGACTGAAATATAAATTAACTTATGAATGAAGACTGTCACTATTCTTTCTCTTCTAAAAGCATTATCAGGGGCTTCCCTGGTGGCGCAGTGGTTGCGCGTCCGCCTGCCGATGCAGGAGAACCGGGTTCGCGCCCCGGTCTGGGAGGATCCCACGTGCCGCGGAGCGGCTGGGCCCGTGAGCCATGGCCGCTGAGCCTGCGCGTCCGGAGCCTGCGCTCCGCAACGGGAGAGGCCGCAACGGAGGGAGGCCCGCATACCACAAAAAAAACCCCAAAAAAAACAAAAACAAATAAAAGCATTATCAGGGGGACTTCCCTGGTGGTCCAGTGGTTAAGACTCCACGCTCCCAATGCAGGGGGCGTGGGTTCAATTCCTGGTTGGGGAGCTAAGATCTGGCATGCCGCATGGTGAGGCATAAAAATAAATAAATAAATAAATAAATAAAATAAAAGCATTATCGGAAATTGATGTTGAATTTTTTTGCTTCTTCACTATTTATCACAATAGTGTTCTGTTACTAAAGGGAATTCGAATAATAGATTTTCTAATATTAAGCTATTTTTGCATCACTTGAATGAATCCCTCTTGGTGAAGGTATGAGTATATTAACATACTGCTAGATTCCATTTACTAATATTTTACTTAGCATAGTTTCAGAAAATATTTATGTGTGAAACTGATAGGCAGTTTAATTTTCCATGTTCTTTGTGAGGTTTTTAAAATTTTATTTTAACACAACACTGTTAATCAACTATGCTCCAATATAAAATAAAATTTTTTAAAATTAATGAAAAATTTTTTATTTTACTGTGGTAAGAACACCTAACATGAGATTTACCCTCTTAACAATTTTTTAAGTGTACACAATTTTTAAAGTGTACCTATTGTGAGTATAGGTACAATATTGTACAGCAGATCTCTAGAGCTTATTCATCTTGCTTAACTGAAACTTTTGCCCATTGATTAGTAACTCCCCATTTCCCCCACCCCAACCCCTGGCAAACACCATTCCACTCTTTGATTCTATGATTTTAACTATTTTAGATACCTTATATAAGTGGAGTCATGCAATATTTGTCTGTCTTTCTGTGACTGACTTACTTCCACTTAGCATAATTTCCTCAAGATTCATCCATGTTGTCCCATACTGCAGAAGTTCCTTCTTTTTAAGGCTGCATAGTATTCCGTTATATGTCTATACTACATTTTCTTTATCCAGTTGCCTGTCAATGGACATTTAAGTTGTCCACATCTTGGCTATTGCTGCAATGAACATAGGAGTGCTAATATCTCTCTGAGATCCTTATTTCAATTCTTTTGGTTATATACCCAGAAGTGGAATTGCTGGATCATATGGTAGTTCTGTATTTAGTTTTTTGAGGAATTTTCATACTGTTTTCCATAGTGGCTGCACCATTTTGTATTCCCATCAACATGTGCAAGGGTTCCATTTTCTCCACATCCTCATCAACACTTGTTGCCTTTTATTTTTTTTGAGAATAGCAATTGTGACAGGTGTGAAGTGATGGCTCATTGTGGTTTTCATTTGCATTTCCCTGATGATTAGTGACACTGAGCATTTTTTATGTATCTGTTGGCTTTTGTATGTCCTCTTTGGAGAAATGTCTATTCCAGTCTTTAGCCCTTTT
Source organism: Physeter macrocephalus (assembly GCF_002837175.3). Lineage (NCBI taxonomy): Eukaryota > Metazoa > Chordata > Mammalia > Artiodactyla > Physeteridae > Physeter > Physeter macrocephalus. Next base: position 107,176,934 of record NC_041234.1, read on the forward strand.
TAAAATTGAGTTGTTACTTTTTTTTTTCTTTTTTGGTAATAATTCCTTACATATTTTGGAGAGTAACCCCTTATCAGATATATGCTTTGAAAATATTTTTTGCCTTTTCACTCTTTTGAATGTTTTCTTTACTGTACAGAAGCTTTTTAGTTTGATATAGTCCCACTTGTCTATTTTTGTATTTGTTGCCTGTGCTTTTGGTGTCATATCCATGAAATCATTACCAAGATCAATGTTGTGAAGATTTTCCCCTATGTGTTCTTCTAGGAGTTTTATAGTTTCAGGTCTTCTGTTTAAGTTTTGAATTCATCTTGAATTGATTTTTGTGTATGGTGTAAGCTAAGGGTCCAATTTCATTCTTTTGCTTGTGGCTATCCAGTTTTCCCAACATCATTTGTTGAAAAGACTATCCTTTCACTGTTGTGTATTCTTGGCACCCTTGTCAAGAATAGTAGACAGTATATATGTGGATTTACGTCTGGGCTCTCTGGTCAGTTCCATTTATCTATATGTCTGTTTTTAGGCCAGTGCCATACTGTTTTGATTATTGTAGCTCTGTAATATATTTTGACATCAGGAATTATGAGGTCTCCAGCTTTGTTCTTCTTTTTCAAGATTATTTTGTCTATTCAGGGTCCTTTGCGGTTCCATATGATATTTAGGGTTTTTTTTTTCTACTTCTGTAAATAAGTCCATCAGGATTTTGATAAGGATGCATTAGATCTGTTGATCACTTTGGGTATATGGACATTTTAATATTAAGTCTTTCAATCCATGATCATGCAATGTCTTTCCATTTGTTTGTGTCTTGTTTAATTTTTTTATTAATGTTTTCTAGTTTCAATAGACAAGTCTTTTACCTCCTTAGTTAAAGGTATTTTATTCTTTTCAATGCCATTACAAATGGGATTGTTTTCCTAATTTCCTTTTCCAATAGTTTCTTGTTAGTGTTTAGAAATACAACTGATTTTTGTGTGTTATGGGTCATGAAACTTTACTGAATTTGTTTATTAGCTCTAACAGTTATTTTTTTTAAACATCTTTATTCGAGGATAATTGCTTTACAATGATGTGTTAGTTTCTGCTTTATAACAAAGTGAATCAGCTACACATATACATATATCCCCATATCTATTCCCTCTTACATCTCCCTCCTTCCTGCCCTCCCTATCCTACCCCTCTAGGTGGTCACAAAGCACCGAGCTGATCTGCCTGTGCTATGTGGCGGCTTCCCACTAGCTATCTATTTTACATTTGGTAGTGTATATATGTCCATGCCACCCTCTCACTTCGTCCCAGCTTACCCTTCCCCCTCCCCGTGTCCTCAAGTCCAT
>NC_041234.1:107178534-107199129 GCF_002837175.3 Physeter macrocephalus
TTCTATTTTCAGTTTTTTAAGGAACCTCCATACTGTTCTCCATAGTAGCTGTATCAATTTACATTCCCACCAACAGTGCAAGAGGTTCCCTTTTCTCCACACCCTCTCCAGCATTTACTGTTTGTAGATTTTTTGATGATGGTTATTCTGACTGGTGTGAGGTGATACCTCAGTGTAGTTTTGATCTGCATTTCTCTAATGATGAATGATGCTGAGCATCCTTTCATGTGTTTGTTGGCAATCTGTATATCTTCTTTGGAGAAATGTCTATTTAGGTCTTCTGCCCATTTTTGGATTGGGTTGCTTCTAACAGTTATTTTTTAATGGAATTTTTAGGGTTTTCTATATATAAGATCATGTCATCTGCAAACAGGGATAATTTTACTTCTTCTTTTCTGATTTGGATGCTTTTAGTTTGTTTTTCTTGCCTAATTACTCTGGCTACTTCCAGTTCTATGTTGAATAGAAGTGGCAATAGTGGGTTCCCTTGTCTTGTTCCTGATCTTAGAGGAAATGCTTTCAGCTTTCCACCATTGAGTATGGTGTTAGCTTTGGGCTCAACTTATATGGCCTTTATTATGGTGAGGTACTTTTCTTCTATTCTTAGTTTGTTGAGAGTTTTTAATCATGAAAAGGTGTTGAATGTTGTCAAATATTTTTTTCTGCATCTATTGAGATGATCATGTGATTTTTATCCTTTCTTCTGTTAATGTGGAGCATCACTGATTGATTTTTGTTTGTTCAACCATTTTTGCATCCTGGGTATAAAGCTCACTTGGTCATGGTGTTTGATCCTTTTAATATGCCGTTGGATTTGGTTTGCTAATTTTTTGTTCTTTTTAAAAATTTTTATGTTAACAATGTTGTGTTAGTTTCAGGTGTACAGCAGAGTGATTCTGTTTTATATATATATATATATATATATATATATATATATATATACACATATATCTTTTCTTTTTCAAATTCTTTTCCCATTTAGGTTACAGAGCATTGAGCAGAGTTCCCTGTTCTATATGGTAGGTCCATGTTGGTTATCTATTTTAAATATAGCAGCGTGTACTTGTCAACCCCAGACTCCTAATCTATCCCTCCCTGCCCCATCCTTCCCCCTACTAATATTTTTTTGAGGATTTTTGCATCTATGTTCATTAGGGACATTGGCCTGTAGTTTTCTTTTCTTGTGGTGTCTTTGGCTTTAGTATCAGGTATCATTATCCTGGCCTCATAAAATGAGTTTGGAAGTATTTCTTTCTCTTCAATTTATTGAAAGAGTTTGAGAATGAATGGTATTTTCCAGTGAAGCCATCTGGTTCTGGGCTTTTCTTTTTTGGGAGATTTATCACACCTTCTTTATCTATTCATCGATCAACAGACCCTTAAGTTGTTTCCATATCTTGGCTATTGTAAATAATGTTGCAATGAACAAGAGGGTGCATATATCTTTTTGAATTATTGTTTTTGTTTTCTTTGGATAAATACCCAGAAGTGGAATTGCTGGATCATATGATAGTTCTATTTTTAACTTTCTGAGGAACCTCCATACTGTTTTCCATGGTGGCTGCACCAATTTACATTCTAACCAACAGTGCACAAGGGTCCCTTTTTCTCTACATCCTCACCAACACTTATTATTTCTTGTTTTTTGATAACAGCCATTCTAACAATGGTGAGATGATGGCTTATTGTGGTTTTGATTTACATTTCCCTGATGGTTAGTGATGTTGTCCATCTTTCATGTGCTTGTTGGACATCTTTGGAAAAATATCTATTCAGATCCTCTGCCCATTTTTAAATCAGATTGTTCTTTTTTTTCTTAATTGAGAGATTTTTGATTATCAATTCAATCTCCTTACTCATATTGGTCTGTTCAGATTTTCTGTTTCTTAATGATTCAGTCTTAGTAGGTTGTATGCATCTAAGAATGTATCCATTTTTCTAGGTTATCCAGTTTGTTGGTGTATAATTCTTCGTCTAGTCTCTTATGATCCTTTTTATTTCTGTGGCATCAGTTGTAATGTCCTTTCTTTCTTTTTTGACTTTATTTATTTGAGTCTTCTCTCTTTTTTCCTTAGTCTAGCTAAGAGTCAGTCAATTTTGTTTCTTGTTTCAAAAAAACCAACTTAGTTTTGTTGATTTTTTCTGTTTATTTTTAATTTCATTTATATCATCTCTAACCTTTGTTATTTCCTTCATTCTGCTAACTTTGGACTTCGTTTTTCTTCTTTTTCTAATTCCTTGAAGTGTGAAATTAGGCTTTTCCTTTGTCAGAACTCAATATTAATATTATGCTGGCTTTGGTTTAAAATTGGAGATCTTATTTTTCACTGTTCTAGAACATTTTTTTAAAGTAACAAGATTACCTGTTCTGGGCTTCCCTGGTGGCAAAGTCGTTAAGAATCTGCCTGCCAATGCAGGGGACACGGGTTTGAGCCCTGGTCTGGGAAGATCCCACATGCCACGGAGCAGCTAAGCCCATGTGCCACAACTACTGAGCCTGCGCTCTAGAGCCACAACTACTGAGCCCGTGCACCACAACTACTGAAGCCTGCGTGCCTAGAGCCCGTGCTCCACAACAAGAGAAGCCACCGCAATGAGAAGCCCGCACACTGCAACAAAGAGTAGCCTCTGCTCACTGCAACTAGAGAAAGCCCGCGCACAGCAACGAAGACCCAATGCAGCCAAAAATAAATAAATAAAATAAATGTATTTTAAAAAGAAAAAGGGGGGCTTCCCTGGTGCCGCAGTGGTTGAGAGTCCGCCTGCCAATGCAGGGGACATGGGTTCGTGCCCCGGTCCGGGAAGATCCCACATGCCGCGGAGCGGCTGGGCCCGTGTGCCATGGCCGCTGAGCCTGCGCGTCCGGAGCCTGTGCTCTGCAACGGGAGAGGCCACAGCAGTGAGAGGCCTGCATACTGCAAAAAAAAAAAAAAAAAAAAGAAAAAAGATTACCTGCTCCTTAAAAGTTTGAAAGAATTCATTTATGAAGCTGTCTGGGCCTAACGCTTTGTGGGTTTTTTTTTTTTTTAATTTATTTATTTATTTATTTATTTTTGGCTGTGTTGGGTCCTCGTTGCTGTGCGCGGGCTTTCTCTAGTTGCGGCGAGTGGGGGCCACTCTTCGTTGTGGTGCGCAGGCTTCTCTCATTGTGGTGGCTTTTCTTATGGCAGAGCACAGGCTCTAGGCGTGCGGGCTTCTGTAGTTGTGGCACGTGGGCTCAGTAGTTGTGGCTTGCAGGCTCTAGAGCGCAGGCTCAGTAGTTGTGACGGGCTTAGTTGCTCTGCGGCATGTGGGATCTTCCCAGACCAGGGCTCGAACCCATGTCCCCTGCATTGGTAGGTGGATTCTTAACCACTGTGCCACCAGGAAAGCCCTCTAATACTGTTTAGAAGAGTTAACTATTTAAAACATTCCTGGATCTTCCCTGGAGGTCCAGTGGTTAAGACTCCGTGCTTCCACTGCAAGGAGCAACGGCCAAAAAAACCCCAAAACGTTCCTAGTTTATCCTATAGGGGCTTAAGTCAGCCCAGGGAACCCCATGAGTGACAGAAGAAATTTATTCTACTCTATCAGGCCAATTCTTTGCTCTTCCTGTTTGCTTATTTTTTTTTTTTTTTTTTTTTTTTTTTTTTTTTGGTATGCGGGCCCCCCTCTTCTGCGGCCTCCCCCGTTGCGGAGCACAGGCTCCGGACGCGCAGGCTCAGCGGCCATGGCTCACGGGCCCAGCCGCTCCGCGGCATGTGGGATCCTCCCAGACCGGGGCGCGAACCCGGTTCCCCTGCATCGGCAGGCAGACGCGCAACCACTGCGCCACCAGGGAAGCCCCCCTGTTTGCTTATTTACTCAATAGTGATATCCTTCTGTTCACCTGGTAAAACTTCTCTCTTCTTCTTATCCAAGTATGGATTAGTTCTAAAATAATATTTACTGTGAAGCGTTTTTCCAGGGCTACATCTAGGGACATGATATACTTCGGGGCACTCCCAGTACAATGGGTATGTGATGCAGTTTCTTTATATATGCAGGCAACTTTTGAGTTAAAAATGTTCTGGATTTCCTGAGATTGACATTAATTTTTCTTCTCTGTTTCCTCTACATCCTTTTCCCAGCTATTGAATCAGATCCCCTGTGCTAGAGGAGACTGCTATAAGAAGAGGCACAGAACTAGGTGAGAGTGTGGGGAGAGTGTGGAAAACTATCAGAAACCTAATTGGGAATTATATTTTCCCTGCCTCTCCCCCTCCCACCCAAAAAGGCCTACAGTTCTTCCGGGCCATGGTTTGAGCCTGCCATTCTAGAATGTTCCATAATGCAACAATTACTTTCCTGCAGAGGTCATGAAACATAGACTTTTGGCTTTCCGGTCTTGCTCAGAGATCTTCTACATTTCAGTGAAATACCAGTCCAGAAGCTGCTTTGAAAGGTGTCATATGCTGTCCCCAGCCTCGGTTTAGGAATAACTTGTGCAAAAGCCACAATTGCTCTTCTTCACAAAACCTCTGCTGTGGTTTTTGCACATCACAGCTACCTTGCACACAGCCTTTCCTCTTTCTTACAGGAGTAAGAGAAAGTCTTAGCACTAAGTCAGCTCTGTTCACATTTCCGGTTTCAGAGGAGCTAACTCTGAAAATGCAGTAATTTTCCTTGTTCATCAACTTTGTGGATACGCACCCCACGGCTGGAAAAGTCTTATGCGTCCTAAGCTGCAAATGACAATTTTGCTCCCAGTTGGGAGTAGATTTTGAGACAGGTCTTTTGTTCAGAAGTATGAAAATAGGAGCATTGGTAATTGACATTTTGTACCTGGTGGCTACTAATGATGTAAACCTTGGAATGCTGGGGGCAGAAGTATCCAGTGTTGGAGAAGAAGACAAATATTCTCTCGACTGTCCTCCCATAGAGCTCCAAAGCCTGGAAGACTTCCTTTCCCAGAATACACTTGGTTTGACCTGGACACAGAAATGTGTGATCTGTCGAAACACTTTTGCTAGACAAGAGAGATCACAAATGTGTGAACTCTCTTGTCTAGCAAATTAGCCAGGAATGGTCTTTAATTAAGACAGTGGTGCAGGGGTGTGAGAGTTCCTTTTTAAGGTAACTTCCTTACCTTCAGTTAATTGGCCCATAATTCTTTTTTTTTTAAACCTTGCTCTTTTTTAAAGAAATAATTAATTAATTAATTTTAAGTTTTGGCTGTGTTGGGTCTTCGTTGCTGCGCGTGGGCTTTCTCTAGTTTCATTGAGCAGGGGCTACTTTTCGTTGCGGTGCGCGGGCTTCTCATTGCAGTGGCTTCCTTTGTTGCGGAGCACGGGCTCTAGGCACGCGCGGGCTTCAGTAGTTGTGGCACACGGGCTCAGTAGTTGTGGCTCGTGGACTCTAGAGAGCAGGCTCAGTAGTTGTGGCGTATGGGCTTAGTTGCTCCGTGGCATGTGGGATCCTCTCGGACCAGGGCTCAAACCCACGTCCCCTGCATTGGCAGGCGGATTCTTAACCACTGCGCCGCCAGGGAAGTCCCCATAATTCTTTTTAAGCTTCGTTTTCTTGTCCTGGCTCTATGGGAAAAGGTCAGGGAAGGGGAGAACTGTGAAAGCCTATGGGGGTCCCCAGAGCTCTGCTCCCTGACCCCAGTGCTCAGAAGACCCCATGCCCTCCCTTCTCCAATTTCTTTGCTGGCTTCTGGGTTTCCGGAAACCCAGCCCTTCTCAGCCCTGAGAGTAGCCACACCCACACCCTCTCAGGCAGGGCAGGGAGCAGCCTGCCCTCTGGGAGCCCCCCCAACACACACACACAAGGCCTTGTGGGAAGGTGTCACCTGTGTGGAGGGTGGTGGGAGGCTATCCTTAGGAAGGGATGTGAGAACTGGGCGTTGGGCTACAAGGACAGGCAGTGGTGGGGGTGTTTTCTGCCTGCCTCACCCCACTTCCTTTTTCCCATGTTTCAAGAAGTCTTCCTTCTTGACTCACTTTTGGACATTTTCTGTACTTCTCGTGTTCTCTCTCTGAACTGTGACCCTTCTCCATCCACCTTGCTGCCATCTCCTCTGTGTGAGCATGTCTCTGTCTGTGTCAATATTTCTTTTCTTTCCTTCAGTTTAATTTTTATTGGTATACAATTTTTAAAGGTTACTTTCCATTTACAGTTATTACAAAATATTGGCTATAGTCCTGGTGTTGTGTGTCAGTATCTCTTTTCTAATTTTTTTTTTTTTTTTTTTTTTTGGCTGCACAGCATGCGGGATCTTAGTTCCCAGACCAGGGATCGAACCCACACCCCCTGCAGTGGAAGCACAGAGTCTTAACCACTGGACCGCCAGGGAAGTCCCTTGTGTGTCAGTATTTCTTGATATGTCTTATTCCTTGTCCCAGTCCTATTCCTTGTCCCAGAACCAAATAAATCATTCTGAGGCTGACAAACCCACCCATCGGCAAAGCCCGCCCTCCCATTCACCCTGGATCTTTATGTTGAGTGGCATTTTTGGGGGACGAGGAGCCCTTTACAGACCGACCTTGAACAATATCCCCTGGGGGCCACCCTGTGGGTGATGTGAGAGGCCAGCCCTGGAAATTAGCTACCCTTTACTGGGGGTAGGGGTCAGAGGAGCAGGTTATGTGGAAGGACAAGGATTGAGGAGAGAGTGGGGCCTCTCCAGCAGCCCTGCTGCCGTCTGCAGAGCACAACAGCTTGGTCTGAGCAAAAATGTTCCTAGTAGCAGAAAATGCTTCTAGGGAGGCGCTTGCTCTTGTTACATCCATTCACGAAAAAGGTACTGATCACCTACCATATACCCAGCACCATTCTAAGTGCTGGAGATAGAAGGGCTAGGAGAAGAAGACAGACAGAAGGCATTGTCTTTATAGATCTTACATTCTAGAAACTGCTCCTGGACCAGTTGTCAGGACCATGAGTGCTAGTCACAGCCCCATGAGTTATTAGCTATGAAATCTTGGACAATTCTCTGAGTCTCAGATTCTTTACCAACCAGAGGGCTATGTGGTTGAACGGGTTGAATGTGTTGATGGAGATGGAGGTGTGCTCTTTGAAGAGTATCAAATACCACACAAATACAGGGTTTTATTATTGTCTACTCTCCCCACTGCCAGGGCTTTTCCGGAGTATTTCCTAGCCTCGGATCTACAAGAAATGAAGGTACTCTGGGGCTATTTAACTTGGAAAGATTCTGTGAGTGTATGAGCGTACTAGTGATTAAAGATAGGTAGATGGATAAATAGATGATAGGTATATATAGATATATATGTTTTACACAAGTAATACATAGCCATGTGGGAAACTTAGAAAATATAAACAAGTTAAAGCAAAAGGATAAAACTCTCCCAGAATTTATCACCCAAAGACAAATCTTGGGGTGCCTTCCAGACTCATTTCTCTACGCACATGTAGACCACTGTAGAGCCTAACCAGAGGGACCACACAGTCCGCAGGCTTAAGAGTGTGTCCTCTGTTGATGAGCAGCTTTCTCCTCATGTCTCAACTGGAGCAGCATTTCAGAAGGTGGGGCCATTTTTTTCTTCCATAAAAGGTCATGTTAGTTTCCAGTGGCCTCTGTAACACAGCGCCACAAACTGGGTGGCTTAAAACAACAGATATGTATTCGCTCACAGTTCTGGAGGCCAGAAGTCTGAGATCAAGGTGTTGGCAGGGACATGCTCCCTCCAAAGGCTCCTTTTTGGCCTCTTCCAGCTTCTGGTGACAGCCAGCAATCGCCGATGTTCCTTGGCTTGTGGCCGCATCACTCCAACCTCCACCTCCATCTTCATATGACCATCTTTCCTCAATTTGAGTCCAAATTTTCCTCTTCATGTAAAGACATCAGTCACTGGATTAGGGCCCATCCTAATTCAGTATGGCCTCATCTTAATTTAACTAATATCTGCAGAGATTCTATTTCCAACTAAGGTCACATTCACAGATTCCAGGTGGACAAGAATGTGAGAGGGGGACGCTATTCAGCTCAGTCCAAGTGTCAATCCTGTTGCTTATTTAAACATGCTTCAGATATGGTTGGGTCCCCCATGTCAAGAGAGAGGTCTCCAGGCATCAGTGACCCTGTGACAATAGGAGGCCCCAGGGCTTCCTGCTCCTCCCAGTCAGAAAACATCTTGATGTCAAAATCCCTGACGGGATTAGACGCTGCATTAGATGTGGATGTGCTCTGGTGGGAGCCGTTCTAAATCCACACTGGACAAGATGGCACCGTTCACCGTGGGACATTGGGAAGGAGGAAAGTTCTCAGCTCCATTTATTTGCAGGTGGACGCCTGTGTCGCAGCAGCCCTCCAAGGTTGTGGTCATCGTCAACTATTAACTTCCGGGCAAAAATTCACATGCAGAGAGTGGAGGGCAACACTCAGCTAATTGCTAACTAGCACTCATAGGCACTTTGGAGACACCCTCAACTTACTTTTACACAGGCAGAACTATGGGAACATTCTATTTTTGCCATGATATTTGCACTAACATTGTATCACAGCGGTCCTTCTACGTCAGTAAATATATTTCTGTACCCAAATGTATTTCACTAGGAATCCTAAATCTTTGGATACAACCCTTCCACCTCCCACCCCACCCCCGTGGTCCCTGACATGTTACCATTTCACTGACTCGCCCCGCCTTCTTTTGCACCCTCCACTCTGCCAGAGGGAAAAATAGGCTTCCTGCCCCTGGTGTCTCCTTAATCAGATGCAGACGTGGCTGGATGTTCTTTGCTGGGCTGCTGAGTCAGAAGCCTGGACGGGTCAGCTTCAGTCTTAGTGAAGCGGCTCAGGAAGGAAGTACTGAGAGAGATGGGTGCCCGGTGCCGTCGGTGGATGGGAGCTGATGGCAGCGAGAAGACCTGAGCCTTCTGAGAGGCAACCTGATTCCTGGGAAAGAGCATCGGCTGGAAGTCTGGAGGCCTGGGGTGGTCTCTGCTCTGTCACTAACTTGCCGTCTGCTGACCCTCGCACGTCATCCCTTTTCTTTGAGCCTCAGTTTCCCCGTTTCGGAAACCTGGAGGCTGGCCCCAGGAGACACGGTGGGAGAACTAGAGGGCTACTGAGTCAGTCCCCATGAAGAAGACAGTCTCCTGCGAGGAGACCTAGAACACGAGTCAGGAGCAGAAGTGCTCATTTCCGAAATAGCCCCAATGGGTTGTCCGAACGGACCACGGGAGGGATCAGGGAGGGAGCGCCCTGGCCTGCGGTCAGAGCTGAAGAAGGCAGCCTGGGGGAGAGCAGTTAGAAGCTGGGGGAGGGGGAGAGAGAAAAGAGAACCCTGAACAAGTTAAGTCAAGAGGAAGGTTTAGGGTAGGGGTAGATTAGGGGCCCCAGGGAGAGGCTATGAGGAAGGGTTTGGGGCATAGGAGCTAGAAGCCAGCCTATTGAAGTCCTGGACTCTGGAGCAAATGCAGAAGGCAGTCTGAGATTGCAGTGAGGGAGGTAAGAAATGAGCTAGAACCACACAGGCAAGTGTCATATATTCAAGCATATCAGGCTGATTTCTGAAGAAAGATGGGGGCCAAAAATGTACACGCCTGTACAGCACCTGATCCCTGAGGCCCTTCAAACTGGGACAAAGGGGATGTTTTTACTATAAAGGCGTCATAAGGTGATGCTCCACCTTAAGGGCACAATGGAAAAACCTGGGGTGCTGTGCAGAGCCCAGAACAAGGCTGTGGTCCCAAGAATGCAGCCTCAAGAAGAGAAGGAACCCCTGGTCTCCAGCCTCTGGGGCCTTGTACATGCTATTCCCTGTACCTGGAATGCATTCTTCCCTCACTCAGAAAATTCCTTCAGGGCTCGGATGTCACCTCTTCCAGGAACCTTCCTGGACCCTCTGGTGCCATCACCGTCACTCGTTCTACTGAGGTGCTTCCCCAGTGCACTGCGGTTGACGCCATGCTTTTCTATCTCCTTACCCAGCAGTCCTTTCTTTCTCATTTTGGTTCCCCAGACATATCAGAGAGCCTAGTGCTTGCTAAGCGCTGGGCAAATATTTGCCGAACAGACACTGACTGCTTGCTATCAGGCACAAGGGCCCTCGTGCAGTCTTGCCATAGGAAACATCAAGGGGAAAACCTTTGGGAATTATACAGAAAGATGCCATGGGGCTTGTGTCTTTCTGCTAGGCACACAGCAGTAGGTGTTTAAATCATACAAGGGATGCAGTAGCATCTGAGAGCCCAGTTATGACTAGAATTTCTTCTAGAATTTCCTTCAAAGCAGGCTTCTCCTGCTGTTTGGTGGGGGTGGGGTGGGGGGAGCAGCAGGAAGTGAGGGCACAGAATCCTACCTCCAGGACACAACTCTAGAGTTTTTTTCCTTAGACCTAGAGAAAGAGGAATCACTCATCCATTCTCCCTCAGATACTAAGCCGTTGACTGCCTCAAGGACAACCTTCTCTTTCATGCCTTCTTTCCAGGCTTTGCCAGAAGGGCAGAGAGACACTGATGAACGCTGACCCTGTCAGGCATGGAGCAGAGAGCCTTGAGTAATTTTCTCATCTAATCCTCAGGCCAACCCTGTGAAGCAAGAACTATTATTATCCCTGCTTTATAGACAAAGCAACCGAGGCACAAAGAGGTTCAATAATTTGCCTAAGATCCCACAACAAGTAGAGTAGTCTGAAACGTCTGCTACCAAAATCTGGCTATTTCCACCACCCTAATCTGCCTCTCAGAAGAATTGTTACACTCAAAGAATATCCCCTGGTCTGGTTAATGGTGTTATTATCTTCGAACAATTTTCTTAAATGATTATGGTGTATATTTATGGAAGATTTTAGCATCCAAGAGGACATGGATAGCAAGTGAGCTCATGCAGAGATCATCAACATCATTAGCCACTAGCGAAATGCAAATCAAAACTACAATGAGACAATACTACAGACCTATTAGAATGGCTAAGATAAATACTGACGATACCAAGTGTTAGTGAGGGTAAGGAGCAACTGGAACACTTAGTCAAAACGATTCTTTGGTGATAGAAGGCAGAACAGTTTTTACCTTTGTGAGAAGCGGAGGTGATTGGAAGGAGACAAGAGGTGGGCGTCCAAGATACTATTAAAAATCTACAAGTCTACAATTTGGGTGATGATTACAATGGGTGTATTTACTTTATGAAAATTCATTAAGCTTATGATTTGTGCACTTTTTCTGTATGTGAAAGTTTACTTCCAAAAGCAGTTTATTTTAGGGACTTCCCTGGCGGCGCAGTGGTTAAGACTCCACGCTCCCAATGCAGGGGACGCAGGTTCGATCCCTGGTCAGGGAACTAGGTCCCACACGCATGCCACAACTTAAAGTTTGTGTGCCACCACTAAGGAGCCCACGGGCTGCAACTAAGGAGCCCGCCTGCCACACCTAAGACCCAGCGCAACCAAATAAATATTTTTTTTAAGTTTATTTTAAAAATTACAAAAGTAAAATATGCTCATTATAAAAATAATGCAGGGACTTCCCTGGTGGTCCAGTGGTTAAGACTCCATGCTTCCAATGCAGGGAATGGGGGTTCGATCCCTGGTTGGGGAACTAGGATCCCACGTGCCGCATGGTGCGGCCAAAAATTTTTTTTTTAATTTTTTAATAAATAAAAATAATGCAAAGGGCACAGAGGTATAGATTAAAAAGTAAAACTTGCTCCCCATAAACTCCATTGTATTGCCAGTGGTAACCACCGTTACCTGTGTTTCTTGTCTATTTAAACACATAAACAAATACAGTTAGACATTTGCCAAGAAAATTCACCTTGGAGACATGGGATGGAGGTAGGCAGCTAGACATTGAGGATTCTGATCATACTCTCAAAACTAATATCTGAAACAAGGCCAACACTCCAATTATCCCCATCCCCAACCACATTCATCTATGCTGGAGATGATTGTCACCAACCCCCTCCTACCTTACTCCTCCTAAGCCTTTGGCATGTCAGAGTGAGTACAGCCAACTAGAAAGATAGCTGCAGAAGGAAAAGGGGTGGAAGATTCCAGACTAGAAAAGCCAAGGACAGTAGATAGACAATGAACATGGGGATTTGTCAGTGGGGTGCTAGAAGTCAGGATACAAAGTTATGACAGGTGTATTTTCTTCTAGGAAGCCTTCCTGGACATTCTCTCTATCCTACTTCCCGGCTGGGTAGATACTCTTCCTTAACACTCCCACAGCATTCTGTCTTCACCTCTACTGTAGCACTTCTCACGTTGTTCCATGGTTGTCGGCTCATGTATTGATTGGCTTCTCTAGACTGGGAGCTCCTGACAGGGTAGGGACTATCATTTTTATCTTTGTATCCCCAGCATCCAGCTCAGCACCTGGGCCACAGTAGGCACTCAGTAAATGTTAATTTGAGCAAATAAACTGATTGAAGGAAATGTCTCCTGAAAATTCTTCTTAACAATCTCGTCTGCAAGTGCAGCATCTGGACGGAAGCAGCAGAGATCACATCATCTCTGGCTTTCTGCAGCAGACGTGCATGGAGGATCCCACATGGTGCAACCAAAATTGGCAAGGCCAGACAGGACTTTGCATTGGAAGCTTTAAAATGTAAGGCCTGGCTTTGAAGAGGGTGCATAACACAGACAATTTACTATGCATTGATCTGACTAATGGAAAATAAACAATAGCTTTTATTTATTTTCTTATTTTTTTACGTCTTTTGGAGTATAATTGCTTTACAATGTTGTGTTAGTTTCTGCTGTACAACAAAGTGAATCAGCTATATGTATACATATATCCCCATGTCCCCTCCATCCCACCCTCCCTATGCCACCCCTCTAGGTCGTCACAAAGCTCTGAGCTGATCTCCCTGTGCTATGCAGCAGCGTCCCACAAGCCATCCATTTTACATTTGGTAGTGTATATATGTCAACACTACTCTCTCACTTTGCCCCAGCTTCCCCGTCCCCCCAAGTCCTCATGTCCGTTCTCTACATCTGCGTCTTTATTCCTGCCCTGCCACTAGGTCCATCAGCACCATTTTTTTTTTTTTTTTTTTTTTTTTTTGTGGTACGCGGGCCTCTCACCGTCGTGGCCTCTCCCGTTGCGGAGCACAGGCTCCGGTCGCGCAGGCCCAGCGGCCACGGCTCACGGGCCCAGCCGCTCCGCGGCACGTGGGACCCTCCCGGACCGGGGCACGAACCCGCGTCCCCCGCATCAGCAGGCGGACTCCCAACCACTGCGCCACCAGGGAAGCCCAATCAGCACCATTTTTTTAGATTCCATATATACGCTTTTGCTTTTCTCTTTCTGACTTACTTCACTCTGTATGACAGACTCTTGGTCTGTCCACCTCACTACAAATAACTCAATTTCGTTTCCTTTTATGGCTGAGTAACATTCCATTGTATATATGTGCCACAGCAATAGCTTTTAACTTATCTTCCTTTGAGTGTGATGTGTTCAGGTTAACATGTTGATTGGTCAATGTTAAAAAGCATATATATATATATATATATATATGTGATTTTTAGCCTTCTAGATCCCACAGATATGCCTGAAAAGAAACTTTAAAAAGTGAATAAGTGTAACTAAATCACTTTGCTGTACAACTGAAACTAACACAACATTGTAAATCAAATATACTCTAATATAAAGTTTAAAAAAATAAAAACAAAAAAAAGGGAATAAGGACTTCCCTGGTGGCACAGTGGTTAAGAATCCGCCTGCCAATGCAGGGGACACAGGTTCGAGCCCTGGTCTGGGAAGATCTCACGTGCCGCGGAGCAGCTAAGCCCGTGCACCGCAACTACTGAGCCTCCGCTCTAAAGCCCGCGAGCCACATCTACTGAGCCCGCGTGCCACAACTACTGAAACCTGCACACCTAGAGCCCATGCTCCACAACAAGAGAAGCCACCGCAACGAGAAGCCCACGCACCACAACAAAGAGTAGCCCCCGCTCGCCGCAACTAGAGAGAGCCCGCGCGCAGCAACGAAGACCCAACGCAGCCAAAAATAAATAAATAAATTTATATAAATAAATAAACAAATAAAACCCCCAAATTCATGGGTCCAGCCCAGACCCCTACCCCCCAAACTCCAGACTCATAAAAAGAAAAGTGAATAAGTATAGGGTTATTTGTTGCAACATTGTTTAATATCATATGACTGGAAACAACCTAAATGTTCATCAAGAGGAGGCTAGTTAAATTATGGTGTGTCATTCATACATGGAATACTATGCAGTTGTAAAAAAAAAAGGGGGAGCACTTTGCTGACGTGGAATAATCTCCAAGGTATAGTGTTAAACGAAAAAAACAAAGATGTAGACAGTATATTGTATACTACTGTGTGTAAAAAAAGAGTGTCAGAGAATATCTATGTATTTGCTTGAAGGTGCATAAAAGCATCTCCGGGAGGTGCATAAGAAACTGACAACACTGGTTGCCAGTGGAGAACTAGGAGGAAAAGGCAGAAGGAAGACTCTCCATTGCACACTCTTTTCTATCACTTACATATTTAACCATGTGAATGTATTACTCAGTCACAAATAAATGTAAACAGAATGAAATCACAGCAATAATGGGAAACAAGAAAAGGTGACATCAATGTGAAATAAATTTTGAGGGATTCCAGGAAGCAAGAAAGCCAGTGAATTTGGGCTAACAGAGAAATCAGAGCAGAAAACATTGCAATTCAAGAAATCAGAAGTAAGAGTGGGTTCTCTCAAGGAGGCATCAATCTCAGAGTTGGCAAATGCAAAGAGCAGGGGTGGGCAGGGAAGGAATCATTATGGCAACTCCAAAAAGAGCTGCAGTGGGACAGCTGGGACAGGCGGGCCCCTTTACTCCCTCTCTCCCTTCCCCCATGGACCCTTTGTCAGCAGCAACGTTGGGCCTTTGCCCTCAGGCTAAAGTTGCCCGAGGAGGACTCTAGGGAGTGTGCTGAGACCTCCTCAACGAATAGGAAAAAGAAAACAAACGGAGAACCAGCCTCAGTCAAGAGCGAAACCCTCTAAAGGGCTCCACCCCCAGAGAAAAGCCCTCCTTACTTTATCAGTTGTGGGGGTCCCGGCCTTCCTGCCTCTCCACCCACATAACCTAAAGGGAAACCTGCCTGTTGACAAGCTCTACCCACTTAAACAGAACCCACAGTCAGCCCTCCCATTCCCCGGAGAGGTTTGCGGGGGAAACAGATCGACGCAATTGTAGAGGAAACCCATTCCATCCACCCATAAAAGCTAACATAGATCTTCATTCATAAATATGACCAGACAACTAAGGGTCACCAGACGTTTGAGGAAAACTATCAACATGAAGGAGAAGGACCAAAATAAACAAATGGGACTGACCCCAGAGGAGAGATAATTAAAGGAATAGAAGAAAACGGAAAACAAATATATTGTGATTTGTATCACCAGAGAGCCTGGCCAGTGCTGTTCTACCAGATTAGAATATTTTACAACTTCCCCTTCTATCCCCTGAAAAGAAAACTTAGTAATTGGGCAAAGATTTACTAATTCCTTACAATGTGTCAGGAAGCAAGGATTCTGAGATTTTTAATTGTCTTTCCTCTAGAAGCTAATGGTAGGGAAATCTGACAAGTCAGTTATGATGTAATGTGTCAAATTCTATGATAGATTGAGCACAGAAGAGGGCACCTTGTCAGCTGGAAGGGCACGTTTCACAGAGCGGGTATCTCTTCAACATTAGTGGATAAGGGTGGATAGCTAGTGGGAAGCAGCCGCATGGCACAGGGAGATCAGCTCGGTGCTTTGTGACCACCTAGAGGGGTGGGATAGGGAGGGTGGGAGGGAGGGAGACTTTCCTTTTATGGCTGAGTAACATTCCATTGTATATATGTGCCACAGCAATAGCTTTTAACTTATCTTCCTTTGAGTGTGATGTGTTCAGGTTAACATGTTGATTGGTCAATGTTAAAAAGCATATATATATATATATATATATATGTGATTTTTAGCCTTCTAGATCCCACAGATATGCCTGAAAAGAAACTTTAAAAAGTGAATAAGTGTAACTAAATCACTTTGCTGTACAACTGAAACTAACACAACATTGTAAATCAAATATACTCTAATATAAAGTTTAAAAAAATAAAAACAAAAAAAAGGGAATAAGGACTTCCCTGGTGGCACAGTGGTTAAGAATCCGCCTGCCAATGCAGGGGACACAGGTTCGAGCCCTGGTCTGGGAAGATCTCACGTGCCGCGGAGCAGCTAAGCCCGTGCACCGCAACTACTGAGCCTCCGCTCTAAAGCCCGCGAGCCACATCTACTGAGCCCGCGTGCCACAACTACTGAAACCTGCACACCTAGAGCCCATGCTCCACAACAAGAGAAGCCACCGCAACGAGAAGCCCACGCACCACAACAAAGAGTAGCCCCCGCTCGCCGCAACTAGAGAGAGCCCGCGCGCAGCAACGAAGACCCAACGCAGCCAAAAATAAATAAATAAATTTATATAAATAAATAAACAAATAAAACCCCCAAATTCATGGGTCCAGCCCAGACCCCTACCCCCCAAACTCCAGACTCATAAAAAGAAAAGTGAATAAGTATAGGGTTATTTGTTGCAACATTGTTTAATATCATATGACTGGAAACAACCTAAATGTTCATCAAGAGGAGGCTAGTTAAATTATGGTGTGTCATTCATACATGGAATACTATGCAGTTGTAAAAAAAAAAGGGGGAGCACTTTGCTGACGTGGAATAATCTCCAAGGTATAGTGTTAAACGAAAAAAACAAAGATGTAGACAGTATATTGTATACTACTGTGTGTAAAAAAAGAGTGTCAGAGAATATCTATGTATTTGCTTGAAGGTGCATAAAAGCATCTCCGCGAGGTGCATAAGAAACTGACAACACTGGTTGCCAGTGGAGAACTAGGAGGAAAAGGCAGAAGGAAGACTCTCCATTGCACACTCTTTTCTATCACTTACATATTTAACCATGTGAATGTATTACTCAGTCACAAATAAATGTAAACAGAATGAAATCACAGCAATAATGGGAAACAAGAAAAGGTGACATCAATGTGAAATAAATTTTGAGGGATTCCAGGAAGCAAGAAAGCCAGTGAATTTGGGCTAACAGAGAAATCAGAGCAGAAAACATTGCAATTCAAGAAATCAGAAGTAAGAGTGGGTTCTCTCAAGGAGGCATCAATCTCAGAGTTGGCAAATGCAAAGAGCAGGGGTGGGCAGGGAAGGAATCATTATGGCAACTCCAAAAAGAGCTGCAGTGGGACAGCTGGGACAGGCGGGCCCCTTTACTCCCTCTCTCCCTTCCCCCATGGACCCTTTGTCAGCAGCAACGTTGGGCCTTTGCCCTCAGGCTAAAGTTGCCCGAGGAGGACTCTAGGGAGTGTGCTGAGACCTCCTCAACGAATAGGAAAAAGAAAACAAACGGAGAACCAGCCTCAGTCAAGAGCGAAACCCTCTAAAGGGCTCCACCCCCAGAGAAAAGCCCTCCTTACTTTATCATTTGTGGGGGTCCCGGCCTTCCTGCCTCTCCACCCACATAACCTAAAGGGAAACCTGCCTGTTGACAAGCTCTACCCACTTAAACAGAACCCACAGTCAGCCCTCCCATTCCCCGGAGAGGTTTGCGGGGGAAACAGATCGACGCAATTGTAGAGGAAACCCATTCCATCCACCCATAAAAGCTAACATAGATCTTCATTCATAAATATGACCAGACAACTAAGGGTCACCAGACGTTTGAGGAAAACTATCAACATGAAGGAGAAGGACCAAAATAAACAAATGGGACTGACCCCAGAGGAGAGATAATTAAAGGAATAGAAGAAAACGGAAAACAAATATATTGTGATTTGTATCACCAGAGAGCCTGGCCAGTGCTGTTCTACCAGATTAGAATATTTTACAACTTCCCCTTCTATCCCCTGAAAAGAAAACTTAGTAATTGGGCAAAGATTTACTAATTCCTTACAATGTGTCAGGAAGCAAGGATTCTGAGATTTTTAATTGTCTTTCCTCTAGAAGCTAATGGTAGGGAAATCTGACAAGTCAGTTATGATGTAATGTGTCAAATTCTATGATAGATTGAGCACAGAAGAGGGCACCTTGTCAGCTGGAAGGGCACGTTTCACAGAGCGGGTATCTCTTCAACATTAGTGGATAAGGGTGGATAGCTAGTGGGAAGCAGCCGCATGGCACAGGGAGATCAGCTCGGTGCTTTGTGACCACCTAGAGGGGTGGGATAGGGAGCGTGGGAGGGAGGGAGACGCGAGAGGGAAGAGAAATGGGAACGTATGTATATGTATAGCTGACTCACTTTGTCATGAAGCAGAAACTAACACACCATTGTAAAGCAATTATACTCCAATAAAGATGTAAAAAAAAAAAAAAAAAGGAGGGAGTCATGATGTTCATAGGGGACAGCTTGAACAAACACAGCACATTTGGGGAAATAAGCTTAGCCGGACATGGGTGTTGCTCAAGTCTGAGCATTGATTGAGTGAGTGGTGGGGGATGAAGACAGAAAGGTGGGCAGGGGTCGGAACCTGTGCTATGCTTACAATGGAAACACTATCCTCTAGGCTAGGGTTTTCCAGACATGTTCAGGGAAAAGAGTCCTTGAGAGGCCCTTTGTAGAACAAACAAAATGCTGATATATTTAACTCTTTCTTATGTACTGGAAATAACTTTCCTAGCAGAAACTCTGACTGTGTTCTAGGTTATCAATATAAAATCACAACCACAAGCCTAGTCACATCAGAATGTGTGCGATCCATTGTTTTTTTCGTTTTTTCCTTGATGCTTATTTGTTGCAGATCAATCATCAGCTAGAAGAAAATCAGTAGTAGAAAAGGGTGACAGAGATTTGAGAAAATTTTATGCAAGAAAAACTGAAAAATGAAACAATTCAATCCATTCACTTAATTCTTTCTGTGAACTAAGAAAAAGATAGTCAATATTTGACTTTAGCTGCAGGCACTTTCCTGTACTCCCCAGGTCTACAGATTTCTTGGTAACCTACTTTAAAAATCACTTCTGAATGCAATAGGCAACTGAAGATTTTTAAAGGGGACCCAACACCAGGGCCGGGCCACTTATGTTGGGGGAGAGACACACAAAGGACATCTGATACAGAATCAGAAAGTAGAGCTTAAACGTGGAAGCTGGAAAGGTAGCCAATGTTGCGGCAATCTAGAGGACCAGGCAGAAGAAGGACGGGAGAAAGAGGAGGCTTCAAGGATTACAGGACCATCAGGCTATTCCGGAGCTAATCCCATTCACATTGAACATGCCAGGAAACTGTCAATCTGCTTCCCTGGGTCTAATGCATCGTCTTAGGGGGGTAAAATCAGGTTAGGTAATATGGTCAGTTACAAGATTTAGAGTTAACATTCTTCTGGTGGTATGGAGGATGGATGGGGTGAGGCAGGAAGGGAAGCAAGGCAATCGATTAGGAATGTACAATTCAGTCATGCAGGAGAGAGGGGATGAGGGCCTAGACTACAATGTTGCCCAGGGGCATAGAAAGGAGAAGCTTTGGGGGTGAGGAAGCCACTGGGATTGGGGAGTAATCTGGGCAAGAGAGAGGAAGGAATCCTTGATGACTCCCAAGTCTTGGACAATTATGTGGGTGTAGCAGTACCATTCACTGAGATGGGGAGAGCCTGGAGGGAGAACAAGTCTGGGTTGGAAGTGGAGTGGGGAGGTGAGTTAAGTTCGGGGCATGCCAAATGTGGGATGGCTTTGGGGTATCCAAGTGGACATATTCAGAGGTAGCTGCACTTACAAATCCAGCGTTCAGGGCTGCAGTTATACATTTGAGGTTTATCACTATGAAGGTGATAGTGAGAACCATGAACATGGATAGGAATCATCCAAGGCAAACATGGAGAATGAGAAGAGGGGACGCGAGGAGCACGAGGATGGGAGACACCAAAGTTTTAAGGGGAAAAGGATCACATGAAGGAGGATTCGGAGGGGCAAGAGGGGAGCGTTTTCAGAAGGATGACAACAAAATAATAGGTCAACAGACTACTGGAAAAGTCACTAAAAATTAACTCTAAAAAGAATTCAGCCCAAGTGAGAGAGTGGCGTGGACATATATACACTACCAAACGTAAAATAGATAGCTAGTGGGAAGCAGCCGCATGGCACAGGGAGATCAGCTCGGTGCTTTGTGACCACCGAGAGGGGTGGGATAGGGAGGGTGGGAAGGGAGAAGCAAGAGGGAAGAGATATGGGAACATATGTATACGTATAGCTGATTCACTTTGTTACACAGCAGAAACTAACACACCATGGTAAAGCAATTATACTCCAATAAAGATGTTAAAAAAAGTAACTTTTTTTAATCACATTTTTTTATTAGAGTAACTAATATGGTTGCAGAGAAGTATTTTTTTCCATTCTTTGTCTCTCTCACTCTCTGCCCGCCCCGCCCCGAATAATACAATCCAAGAGTTGGAGGGAGTCTTAGAAGTCAGAAGGAGAAAAACAAATACCGTATGCTAACACATATATATGGAATCTAAGAAAAAAAAATGTCATGAAGAGCCTAGGGGTAGGACGGGAATAAAACACAGACCTACTAGAGCATGGACTTGAGGATGTGGGGAGGGGGAAGGGTAAGCTGTGACGAAGTGAGAGAGCGGCAGGGACATATATC
>NC_041234.1:107199212-107219284 GCF_002837175.3 Physeter macrocephalus
GGATAGGGAGGGTGGGAGGGAGGGAGACGCAAGAGGGAGGGGATACGGGGATATATGTATGTGTGTAGCTGATTCTCTTTGTTATAAAGCAGAAAGTAACACACCACTGTAAAGCACTTATACTCCAATAAAGATGTTAAAAAAAAAAGAAATAAAAAGTATTCAGCCCAAACTATTGTGCTAATAATGGTGGAAGCAGTTTCAGGGGGATATCGTAAGCAGAAGTCAGGAAGTGGAGGCAGGGAGATTGGACAATTCTCTCTTGAAGTTGGTCACATGAACAAACGTGGCATTGTCGGCAACTCTGGTCCCTTCAGCGACCTCTCCCTCGGGGCTTGACTGATCTGATGGTCACAGGGTCCTTGCAGCTCTGGCATGCTGTCATGGTACGAAGCGGCTCCTGGAGAAGTCCTCGAGCCCCTTTTAGCTCTTGTGATAATTTTCCTTTAGTGGAACGAAGGTTCCTTGTCTAAGAACTGAAGCCTCTGACTTGACTGATCAAAGTTTATCACATGCCTTGAAGCCACCTACTTGGCAGATGTAGTGAGATCTGCGCCCAGGACAGGATGCTGGGGCGTGGGAGGGGAAGACAGCAGGTGGTAACTATGCAGATAGCATGCCTATCAGAGGAGTTTGTTACATTTCCTATTTGTGTCTCAAAACAATCTTATAGGAATCACCAAAGCAATCTTATCATGGTTTCTAGACCAGGTTGGGATGTGGGGTAGGGATTTCCACAGCTACTTTTATTTTGAAGGCGATCTGATAAGACCATCAAAAGCCATTCAGAAATGCGTAATTCTACACACTTCAATAATTCATTTCGTTGTCAAGACGCTGGGTGTTTTTGATGTTGTTCATTTGTTTTTTGCTAGTATGTAAGGAGTTGGTAATTATTTGGAAAACTCGTATCACAGGCTAAACAAATAGCAAAAAACCCAAGGTGAGAGTGTTTTTCTATAGCTTAACGTGTTTCAACCATCTTTCCTGCACATCTTTACTTGATTTCATACCAACCTAGAGGATAAGCAAGGTGGGTACAACTGCCCATTTGGATATGAGGAAACTGAGATCTGGAGAGGGAAAGGGATAGGCTCGAGGTCCACAGCAATTTACTGGTACACCAAGGACTAGAGTTCAGGTCTCTTAACTGCAGCCTATTTTCCCTAGTCCAAACGGATACATTGGCATCAACAATTATCTGATGGATTGGAACAGTGTAGGCATCAACAATTATCTGATGGATTGGAACAGTGTAGACAGACAACTTGGCTAAATCAAGCTAATATTCCTACTTTAACTTCAGTCCCAGAGTTTTGGCCTGAATTACCCCAAGACCCTACTTCTCTTGGCCTTGGAAAAGTGTATTTTTCTTGAATTATCTTTCCAGCTAAATTTTCTTTACTAATTGTCAGCACTCCTTTTTGCTTTACGCCACGTAGACTTGCCTTGAAAAGCCGCCGGGACTTCATTGGGTTTAAAGATGAAAGAAATGTTAACAAGCAGTTAGCCAGTGGCAAGCCAGTCCCAAAATCAATCCAAACTTTTGTTGATGTTTCTTTCTTTCCCCATCTACCAGGTTCCCGCTTTATATTAGTAAGATTGAAATTGAAATAATTCTATTGCCGGTGGATTCATCTGTCACTTTCCTTGAAACTGGTGAACCCCAAACGTTAGACAGCGATAGGAAAGTACTGCCATTGTCTGTTAAGAAGTCTATGACATTTCAAGGCAAGAATGAATGTATGGAAGAAGAAACTTGTTTCTTCTTTACTAACGAAAGGGAAAGCCTGGAAGTGAATGATATGGGTAGGTAAAAAAAAAAAAAAAAAAAAGAAAAAGAAAAAAAAAAAGCCTTTACGTAACTTTTTTTGCTGGGAGAGAAGACTGCGAAGCACATTTTCCAGGAAGTGTGGGCTGCGACGATTGTGCGCTCTTAACTAATCCTGAGTAAGGTGGCCACTTTGACAGTCTTCTCATGCTGCCTCTGCCACCTTCTCGGTCAGAAGACATCATTTCAACTCGAACGCAGCATGATCGAAACGTACAGCCAACCTTCTCCCCGCTCTGTGGCCACTGGACCACCCGTCAGTATGAAAATTTTTATGTATTTACTTACTATTTTTCTTATCACCCAGATGATTGGGTCAGCGCTTTTTGCTGTGTATCTTCACAGAAGATTGGACAAGGTAAGGTGAACCATAGGCCTTTATTAACTAAATCTGGGGTTCTTATCGATGTGTGGGTTGGTTGGTTTCAGTTCTACCCAAATGATGGACAATGGTAAGAACCCAAATAGATAAGTGGTCTTGTGGCATGGGTTGTGGTCTAGTTAGTGAGATGTTCTACTCTTTTCTCTGGTCAAGAGCCTTGGCCCTGGAGTCAGACTGCTGGGTTCAAATATTGACTCGGTCCCCTACTAGTTCTGTGATCCCGGGCAAGTTATTTGCCGTTTCTATGCCTCAGTTTCCACATCTGAGAAATGGGGATGTTAAGGGTACCCACCTCACAGATTAAAGTCAAGCTAAGACCAGAGCCAGGCACAAAGTAAGCACTACGTAGACATTAGCTGGAATGATTTGCTAAGGTTTTGCTTAAAAAGTAAACTGTTTGTTTTTTTCTGATGGAGACAACTGTTTTTCTTCTAAATATCCAACTAGACAAGGAGAGCATCAATCTGAGCTTCAGGTTAGCATAGACATGGGTAAGTCCCTGAGAGTGGCGTTCTCTGTATAATTCTTCAAATGCTGATTGTAGTTGCAAGCTGCTCAGTTTCCCTCTGAGATGTTTTACGTTCTTAAATAGTTGGACATACAGAACAAAAGAGTGGAGTAAGTTAGCAGGTTGTTCTGCATTCTGAAGAAAAATAACCATTAGGATTTATCCTGTTTCCATGCGTTTACCCACCTCCACTGATAAGCATCATTGGCTGTGTTGAAAAAATACCAATCATAGATGAAAAGGAGAAATTCCGTCCATGATTTGGCTGTTCCTAAAAGTCTGGATGTGGGAATTGTGGATGCACAGGGACGTGCGAGTGGCCGTTATTGGGATGCCAGTCTTGAGTTAAGACCATGAGGTTTTCTATCAGGATAAGGTGGAGCAGGAACAATTGAGGCAATTCTTGGGTTACCCCAATTTTAGGTGTCACTGCTGAGAAAAGAGCAGGGCTCTGGGTCTGGTTGTTTGTTTGTGTTTGGCCTGGTGGGCTCTGCCAATCAAATGCCTGGACATAAGCCTAGCCTCTATAGGGGAAATACTGACCTGGGTAGACTCAAATTTACCCTAGCACTTGGGTGTCCTCTTAATGACAGTGAAAGCCACCGGCTAGCTGGATCTGGTTCTGAATCTAAAAATGTAATCTGAATGTAAGAAAATGGCACAGAATTAGTTGATTAAACAAGTGAATTCCATATATTTCCTTATTCTAAGACATCGGAAGATAAAATACCTCATTACCTTCGGGAATGAAAGATGACTTCTTTAAAAATGAAAATGTTTTCTGCAAATACTAAACTTAAAAAGGAGAGATGTAATTAGAACTCAAGTCATTGATACACATTGCAAATTACCTTTTCCAAAGCACTGCAACACAAACCCTAAAACTAAGCGGGCAAATTAGCTCAGCAGAAAACTATTCTATAGACTGTGTTTATAATGACCAATCATTACTGAAGCCGTGGGAAATATGACCATTAGAGAACGTTGCTGATAAATTACACGGGAAAAAGTACACTTTGTGATGGAATTTCATTAGAATAGCTGTGATTTCTACCTAGCATTGCAGACCACATGACATTTTCTTTGCTGGCTTTTGTAGATTTTTTAAACTGCCAATACCAAATATCAGTAATCCAGTACACTAACTTGTTATTATGCCCCATTTATATCTGCAAAGTCCTCCTCGTGTCGTTGAGGCCATGGAAGTGATTGTAGAGGCAGACAGAATTACAATGTCTCATGTCCCTGTTATTTCATAAATAGATAGAAGATGAAAGGAATCTTCATGAAGATTTTGTGTTCATGAAAACGATACAGCGGTGCAGCAAAGGAGAGGGGTCCTTATCATTACTGAACTGTGAGGAAATTAGAAGCCGGTTTGAAGACCTGGTCAAGGTAAGGACCTCAGTTGTTGGGAAAAGTGTCACTGAAAAGTTTTGGTTGGGAAACCTGCTAGGTTGGGACACTAAAACGTGACCACGTAAAATTTAAACATGTGTTTTATATATATATACTATAGATACATATCGCCATACATATGTACCTACATGTATATATGGGTATGTGTATCAAAAAAGCAAAACTGAAGCCAAAATCCTATGGTTAAAAGGGAAAGGAAAGTTGGAAGTGTGCCCGTTGATAGGAATGCCCTTAGGAAGAACAAAAGAGACTCTCTCTGGGGAAAATACACACTCTCATGGGCACATTCACACAAGCACATGAGGTCAGACATGCAGATGCCTCAGGGAAAAGGATGAAGTCTACCAAGTTTGTTTTTTGCATTTTCTTATCTTTCCATCCAAACCTTGATGCCTTCCCACTGTGGACCCAGGGTCTGGTTCCCATTTCCCAGGGAAGCGATAACCATTGGCCACTGCAGCGTTGGCAGGCCACAGGTTAAGGGTTTGCCTTTACTGGGGGAGGTGGGGACTTCTGAACACCGATAGGCTCTAACATATGAAGGAACGCTTCTCTCATAATGGGATTTCAGGTGCCATGTAAGTGAGATCTTTTCCTTTTCCTGGGAGGAGAGGTGTGGGCAATTGGCGATGGACCGTCTCAGTACCGCTCAAACCAGACCCCGTATCATACCACCTGCTCATGGAGCCAGTCCCCTCTAGGGCCAATCAAGACCCGAGGCAGAGAGTCTGAAGCCTTCTAGCCCACAGACTGGCGCCCAGCATGAAGTACCTGCAGTGGCCTATGATAGGTACCTAAAGCGAGAGTTTCTAGACCGTTTACTGAGGACATGCCCACAACATTAATTCCATCGCTGTAGACAAGGGGTCTAGGAGCTCTTTCTCCAGAAGAAGAACAGCAAGAAGCCTTTCTGCCCGTTTCCCCCTCAGAACACCGAGTCAAATACCTTGGGCCCTCAGGGGACTTGGGGGTCGTGACTAGGAGGCCGCATCCAGGCTGAGGGCAGCGCTGTGCCACATGGGTGGGTATCTGGAGAAACCAACGGGAGTTAGCTCTCACATGTGGGTAATGTGTAATTAACCTGGGAGTGAAGGACCTGAGATCTTATTTCTGAGCTTATTCCTGTCCTCCTGTACTGTCCCCGGTGTGTCATTTAATCCAGTAGTGAGGACTCTGAAAGCTTATTCCTGGGTCACCTACGGGAATCAGAATGCAGCTCAAATCTGCTGCTGGCTTTTAGGTTCTTTACACTAATCTAGGCTTTAGAGAAAGACTCCTAACTCTTTATTGGCAAGGCCTGAGAACGATTTGAGTTCCTCTGGTTCTTCAAGGCTTCTGGCCAGTATTACAGGGTATTGGAAGGCGTTGCAAATTGAAATGGGAATAAAGCCACTTTGAGAACAACGCTTAATAATCCAAATAGCATATTTAATGTGCTGGGCTGTGTGACCTTGGGCAAATGACTTCACTTCTCTGGGCCTCATTTTTCTCATCTATCCAATGAGAGGGCCGAGATGGTCTGCCAGGGCACTACCAGCTCTGACATCCTGTAATTATGTGATCAGCCTTCAGTTGCCCCCCAAAGGCAGTGAGAGTGGCTGTTGGTTTCTTCCCTCCCTCCCTCTCTCTTACTGAGAGTTTTACAGTTGTACTGCCAATTCCTCACGGCTGTATTTCAGGTTGGATATGTAAAGCTTCCCAAATCAGCTACCCAGGACAAAAGTAAGGAAGAAAGTCAGTTTGGCCTCTTTGCTTATGCTTGCATGAAAAAAGTGACAGCTCCCAAGTTTCATACTCGGGAAAGGCAGACCGTCGCAGGCATGTCCGTCAGGGCTCCTTCCGTGCAACAGAGGAAGCCCCTTGCCTGCGGTGCTGCGGGGTGGAGTCCGAGTCAATGTCATCTGCTCCAACGATTGACCCCCGTTCCAATATCCATTCCCCGACACTTCTCATTCTAAAACAATATTTTGGACTTTTTTTCTTTAACCCAACAGGCCGACTACAAAATAACCCCCAAATTGGATTATTTATATTCTTAGCTAATGCTAGCAGCCTTTCTTTCTGGGTCACAGTCTGATTGGTCCAGAGCAACCCAAGGTCTGAATCACAGGAGGGGGTCTTCGAAATCATCAGATCCAATGATCAACCCAGAGCTGCTGCTTCTCCCCACAGCCGCTACCCAGTGGTCACTCAATCTGTTTGAACACCTCTAGTGACGGGGAACTCATTATTTCCTGAGGCAGGTCGCACCTAGCTAGCTGTCACTCTGGGTGGAAGATGGGATTCGGGGCTGATGTTAGAGCAGACGAAGGCAGCATTTTAAGAGGTATAATTGCACATTAAAACTTTCTCCCTCCCCCCAGCTCCCTGCTAGAGTGATCAGTTCCATGACTGTCTGCTCGCCAATGCCCGAGGTGTCTTTGATAAGGTCAAAGCATCTCCTTTTCGAGTTAAAGGTCAAGCTATCCAACCCTGCCACATGGAGTTCCCCCTAAGAGAGAAATAACTAATTCCAGATTTTCTGAAAGTCAACTTTCAAAAGTCTTTCAGTTGAGGTGGGGAGTGTGGCTGGGGGAAAGTTCACAGAAAGGCAAGGCCGGGCGCATTAAAGGGCAAACTTTGCTGACTTCACGTTTTCATGTTGGCCAAGCCCTGACACCAATGCAACCACCTAGCCTAAGAGTATCTCACCCTCGATCACCACACTCCATCTTTTGAAAAGGCACGAAATATTCATTTGTTTGCTTGTTATCTCACAAACATTTTCCTGTTGCAGCACTTTCACACTTGCCACACTTGAGCTCGAGTGGAAAGTTGAGGCTCTGGGCGCCGAGAGAGTTTTGGGGCGCGGGCTCCCGGTTAGGCTCCGTGACTTACACCCTCACATCTGGCACTCGAGCCGAGCGTACAGGGAACCCCTCAGCAGTAACAACACGAATTCCTTCTTGGGGAGGAACGAAAAGGAAGGGAGCTGTAGAAAATTGATTCCAGGAACTGGAAGGCACACAGGACTTTGATTACCAGAAGATGTGAAAATACTATTGCCTTCCCCACCTGTGTTCAGAGTACAGCGTTAAGCCCAGCCTCGGAATGAGATCTCAGTTTCTACTGTCGGCTTCAGCCTCAGATTCCTTGGGTGACCTCATGCCTGCCAGTTAAGCCCACCGTGCCTTTTATTCAGTATCTTTAAATCTTTAAAATAGCAACAGCAGCCTTTATTACCTTCCAATCTGTGTAGATGGCACTCTCTGCCAGCTTCTTTAAGTGCCTCTAGCCTTCCTGCAGTTGCTGATGAGAAGAAACCCCTTAAGAAGTGCTGCGTTTGGCTTGGAACATCAGCCGCCTTGGGAGATTACCTGAGTTTCCTATACGCTGATGATTCGAAGTAAGAAGGGGTCACACAAGGCAACCAGCAACAAGAGAACCTCTTCAGCCCATTGACAGGGACAACAAAATTTTTTTAAAAAGTCTGAGGATCTTTTCATAGTCTGGGATTTCTTCCCAAGGTCAAACTTACTATTTCCATTTCCTAAGAGATTTCAGACCAATTTTTTTCTAACAGATACACACCATGCTTTATGTTAATAATATTCTATATACCAGTTCCCAGGGTAGAATCTGCTCCCCATTCAGCATTATTTTTCAATACTCGTCAAAGCCAGGGAGGTTGGGGTCATAGGAGGGGTCAGGATGGCAGTCATTGGTCTGGAGAGAGCACTGGAAGATAATAAAGCCCAGATTCTGTTTCCAGGTTCACTCCTGGGCTTTCTGGGCTGTCAGCTCATCTGTCAAAGCCATGGGCTCCTAATCGGTAGGATGGAATTAATGACAGGATCTGAGTCTATATGATACTCTTCACCAGAAACAGGCAACAGAGTAATGGCAGGTGCCAAATGAATGAAACCTCCCTCTAAAGCCCCCGCCAGAGTTCCTGTCAAAATGACCTTTTGCCATGATTCTTATTTTAGGGTATAATGCAAAGCAAAGAAGTGAAGAAGAAAGAAAAAAACTTTGAAATGCACAAAGGTAGGTTGCCCTTTACCATTTCTACGAATACTTAAAAACTAAAAGGAAGCTTTAGGCCGATCACACCGAACAACCCAGTGTTGGATCAGGGAACTTGTAGCCCCGGAAATAAAACAGGAACACAATTGCCAAATCAATACCTTCTCTGGTGCCTGTGATTTAGAAAGGAGTTGTATGGACACATTTATAGGGAAGGCTGTGTTCCTTTAGTGCTGACAATACCAAGTATGAAGAAATCACATTATTTTCAACACGTTAATCAAAGCAACCATACAGCCTAGTACCACCTACAGAGGATAAGATGACAAGACAGTCAGCATTTGGTAGCGGTGTCATTCATCACTCAATGATAACAGTTTTTTCATGGGGAAACACGGCCAGTGGAGCCTCGGAGACCCAGGAGTGATTCAGCGTGACAGCGCTGTTCTTTGCCCTGTTCTTGACGTCAGAGCATCTCAAACATCCCAGGGTTGGAAGGGACCTTGACGGTTCTCAAATCACGCACCATCCCCGGATCACGAATCTCCTTCACAACAGCACTGACCATCGACTCTCTGATCAAACATGCCTAGACACCTTCTAGCTCATAAAGCAGCCTGGGCCATCTTTGAACGGCCCTAATAATTTTAATAATAAGATTACTCTATACTCGAGAGAAGGCTTTTCTCCTCTGGAGTTGAAATTTGTTCTTATAATCTCCACTAACTGAATCGAGATCTGCTCTTTGGAGCCATACTGAACGAAGTACATAATTCCTCTTCTACACAGCAGCTGTCCATATGTTGAAAACCACAGTCATGGTCCCTGAGCCTTTTCTTCTCCAGGGTAAACCTTCTCAGTGTCTCCCGCTGTTCCTCCTGTGACCCTTTCCAGGCTTTTTCTTGCCCTCGTTTAGGTCCTTTTCTGGACACAATAACTTTCTCTGTTCTTTTTAGAATGTAGCACCCCAAACCAAATACAATAATGCCTGGAGTGACCCGAGCAGCTGAGTATGGGGAAAATGGAGTGTTTGTAGATGGGTGTTGTTAGACAAACTGCTACATCACAAAGTCAGTGTAAAAGATGGCATGGTTTGTGTAAATTTAATACACACAAGGAAATACATACATACATAGAGAGATATAGATACTGTCTTCTGAGGCAAAGAGCTTGCTTTAACCATTGGTCTGGATGCAAAGGGTCACCTGATTTCCATGAAGCCTCTGCTTTCAGAATGACTGTAAAATATGTTGAGTGGTACCATGTTGTCTGTTAATTGCCGTGAAATTTGAGGAAACAGTTCATGTGGGTGCTGCCTAGCAGTCTTTAGGAAAACGATACACTCAACAAAGCTGGTCATTTAGGTCATGCAGCTTGACTCGTTATTCATAGGACACCTACAAAGGGTCCAGCTCCAGGCTCATCAGTGGGAAAAAAAAAAAAAGAACTTCCACACCGTGTCTGCACGTAGGAGATTCAGCACATGTGATTAAGGAGCAAACCTTTTACGTGAGCAACAATTAGAGGCAGATATAATACGGTGGCCAGTGCTTGACCAAATGAGACACCAGAAGCATTTTACTAGCTAAGTGTGCAGACACGACCTTTGGGCCCACTAAGATGACCAGTGCATGGGAGTTGTTCTTAAAATCAAGATTCAAAATGTGTTTAATGAAGATCATTTTCTTTAGTCTGTGTCAATCTATGTAAAGCGGAGTCAGGTACTGAATGGCGATTGGAAGACCGGGCTCGGTGGAAATAGCCAACTCAGTTGTTCAGATTTTAGAAAACAACATTTCCCTCTGGTTTTAAGGGATTTCAAGGCCATCTTTTCCTTCCTTTCACGTAACCTATTTAGGTACAGTCTCTGTGACCCAGCTGCAGAACTAGACCAAATCGTTCTGTGGCCAGTTTTGTGTTTCTTTGGCCTGACAGTTGGTCTTTGGTTTCATTTCAGGTGATCAGGATCCTCAAATCGCGGCACATGTCATCAGTGAGGCCAGTAGTAAAACAGCATCTGGTAAGTCCAAAGCATCTGAACATCAGCCACCCGAGGGGGAAGGCCAGGAGGCTAAAGCAAGGCAGCCTAACAATTAGGCTCCTGTCTTCCTCTGGGGGCCAATTTACAAAGCTACCCAGACATGCCTCGTGCACTTGCCTTTGTCTTCCAAGTAGGCTCAAATGCACAGATGGGACTTGAAGGGACAAAAGGAGGTGGGAAACAATCCCAATGTTCTCATTAGGTTCTTGCTCTGTGGCTGATTCCAAATGATGAATTACTGGGTGGAGGGACCATTATTCTGATAACACAGAAGAGATGGCACGTAGTGACCTCCTAACTGGGAGCATCCCTCATCCTAACCCCTCTTCACTGTATGCAAATGGGCCTCAAGGGGTATTTCCTGCCATCTGCCAATCCCTGTATGATTAACCCCAGCCTCACTGGGGCCAACCTCAGGGAAATTGAAGGTAAAATCATTCTGCAAAGATCAATAGGCGCCAGGATGTTAGATTTTCCAGTGAAGTAACAACAGACGACATACTGTAATCTTTTCAACTCTCAATGATTTTCTTTCCATATACGTTCTGCCATGATTCTAGCCCTTAGATTTTTTTTTTTTTCCCCAAATCTGTACCTCACGATAGCTGGTGCTGGACAATATGGCACATCTGATAAATGGATGGAAACATGCACACTAGCATAAAATCCCCTGTCTACATAAATGCAGGCCAAGAGCATCAGAGCAGTCTTTGAAAACTTTAACACAGCGCTCTGGAATGGAGTTCTAAGCAGTGTGTGTGTGTGTGTGTGTGTGTGTGTGCGCGCGTGTAAGAGAGAGACAGAGATGTAGAGAGAGACACACAGAGAGAGAGGAAAGGAGATAGGACCTCATCTTGGAGGTGGCTTGGGTTCTCAGTGGGTATAATGCATACGTAGTTTTCCTGGATCGTGGTACAGGAGCATGACTACCACTTGCTGGGTGACCTTGGGCAAGTCCCTTTACCTTCGCAGCAGTTTCCTGTCTCACTTCACAGGGTGACTCTGAGCATCAAATCAGCTAATATAGAAGAAAGTTATTCTGTCCAGCGCTATACAAACGTAAGGTGTCATTCCTTAGCTACTTCACTGCAGTTCAGCTGTCAGAAGAGCAACATAAAGCCCTTTTTGATAACACTTACCCCACAATGTTTAACAATTCTGCCAAGTACCCCTTTCTCATAAAATACACTTATGGGAGAATATCACAACCATATCTGGTATGTCCAGGGTGGTCATCCACATGATACAGTCTCATCCAGATTGGATGGATGCCAGCGACAGAGACACCTCCTAGAAGAATAGCTTGCCTTGCATAGATTTCACAGTGCTCACATATTCTGCCGAAGGGCCCATGATGGCTGTTGGTCCAACTGCTGGTTGACGGTCTGTGTCACAGTAGGTCTGCAGGGCATCAGGTGAGAAGAAAGTCACACCTCTTACCCCACAAGCCTCTCAGACCTACTTGGTCACGCTGCTCCAAACCTGACCTACATCTCACAGCAAGGACGAAAATTAGGTAGGGACTTACGAAGATAAACCTTGTGGACTCAAAGATAGGGAAGCTGCCCGTGTTTTCTCAATCAGATGGTCCAAAAGCGAAAACATCATAATGAAGCATCTCTAGAGCGATCTGGAGGCCCAAGAAATGTCAGGCATTTCAGGATGCCTTTCCTAATTACTAAGGGACGAGTCTTAACAGGTGGGGTCTTGCACCCTGAGAGGCCTAAGACCACCAAATAGGAGTCCAAAGAAAAGCTCAAGGGAGCAAATGCGAGGATACTTTCACTTCTCCCCACCCTCCACCCCCGGCAGTCTAGCTGTCTGTGGGGGCTGAGATTTGAAATCGGCCGCACACACTACTTTGAACGCAGTCAACATCTCAGGCGAGAAAAATGGCACATTGTTGGTGGGTACTTCGGCTTAGCCACAAGAATACAGGCACTTTCAAGTTGGCGGCGCCCACTACAATGGGAGATCAAAACACGCAGTGAAATGACAGGTTTATTTTCATACTTCCTTGCCTAATTTTAGTCCTTGCTGTGGGAGGCGGATCGGGTTTGCAAGAGCGTGATCAGGTAGGAAGAAATGGGGTCTTTCCTCTGTGCTGAGGCCGAGCAAGAGAGGTCGGCAAGTCCTCGACTTTGGAAAACTCCAGGAAAGCAAGATACGAGTTAGTATTAGCAAGGACTTTGAGCATTTTGGCAGGCGTAATTTATGACCTGGGATTTCTAAGTCATTCACACTCTTTTAAGTTCAAGGGCGAATTGGCTTTAAGAGCTCTTAAGGGGAGAAGGAAACTCACCGTGCTCTGTTACGTGAGCTAACCTTCACAACAAGTCTCTGAAACAGGCTGTAATATTAGCCCCGTGTTACAGGTAAGGAACGGAGAGGCTCAGGGAGATTGACTTGCCCAAGCTTGAATAAGGCCTGGATGGGAACCCAGCTCCGTCTGACTGTGCAACCCATGCTGATTGGTCAGCCGTGGCTCCTCCATAGACTGAGGGCTGGACGGGTCCTTCAGAAATCCCTGACGACCCGAACTCCCACTCCTATGTGAAGCCAGTATCCAACACGAAACCACATTGTCTGTTAGAATCTGACTCATGTCTGTCCCACCTCACCACGGATTTTCCCCTCTCCGTTACAGTTCTCCAGTGGGCCCCCAAGGGATACTACACCCTAAGCACCAACTTGGTAACCCTCGAAAACGGGAAACAGCTGGCCGTGAAAAGACAAGGACTCTATTACATCTACGCCCAGGTCACCTTCTGTTCCAATCGGGAAACTTCGAGTCAAGCTCCATTTATAGCCAGCCTCTGCCTGAAGTCCCCAGGTGGAGCGGAGAGAATCTTACTGAGAGCTGCAAATACCCGCAGCCCCGCCAAGCCGTGCGGGCAGCAATCCATTCACTTGGGAGGAGTCTTTGAATTGCAACCGGGTGCTTCGGTGTTTGTCAACGTGACTGATCCAAGCCAAGTGAGCCACGGGACTGGCTTCACGTCGTTTGGCTTACTCAAGCTCTGAACGGTGTAAGCTGGCAGGTTGCGGCTGGGCCGATGCTGGCGGCTTCACAGTCGAGCAAAGCACTTGAGACCGCCCACCGCACCCCGTTGGACTGCCTATTTATAACCCTAGGATCCTCCTCACGGAGAACTATTTATTATACATCCCGAGGCATGTAGGGCTGCAATGAGTGAATTACCGGGCGGAGGAAACCCCTGTTCCATAAGAGCTTATAGTCTGAAGCAGCAACCCCACTGATGCAGACATCCAGAGAGTCCTATGAAAAGACAAAGCCATTACGCACAGCTCGAATTCTGAGCAAACAGCAGAAAATTAGCCAAGTTTAGTTTTGTTTCTTTGCGTGCAGTGTCCTTCAGTGGAGAATGTATTTGATTTCTCAGTGAAGATGCCGGAGGGAAACGCGGAGCCTCAGCTCACATTCAATTGCGGTGGATTCTGGGTCCCTGCGGCCGCGATGGAAGTGGGGCAGACTTTAGAAAGTATAATGCAGTGGAGAACCGAAACCCTGCCCCCTCCCCAGTCACCCTGACACCCATTCTCATCCTTTCTTTCTCTCCTACACACACACACACACACACACACACACACACACACACACACACACACACACACACACGAGTCAGGCTGTTGCTAATCAAGTATCTTATTTCCACCCTGTTCTCCACCACTGTCGATGGGGTAGGCGGGCGGAGGGCAGCTCTGAGGCTGCCCACTCCCTCCAGAGAAATGACTGGATTTAAAGGAAATCTATCGTATCTACCTGCAGTCCCCATTGTTTCCAGAGTGAACTGGTGATTATCTTGTTATTTATTTTTTGAATAATAAAGATCTCTTAACATGACTGTGGTTATTGAGCCTCTGAAGCCCCAGGCCCGGTTGGGGGGAGGGGGTATCATTCGGAGGGGACGTTCCCAACCCTGTGATGCTTTCAGAAACTTGGTTCTGAAGCTTGTGGCACCACAAAAT
Organism: Physeter macrocephalus; assembly: GCF_002837175.3. Lineage (NCBI taxonomy): Eukaryota > Metazoa > Chordata > Mammalia > Artiodactyla > Physeteridae > Physeter > Physeter macrocephalus. Next base: position 107,213,389 of record NC_041234.1, read on the forward strand.
ATCTTGGTGACAGCACACTCCCTGGAAGGCTGCGATAGCCTTTGATGGATGACAGGAAAGCGTAGCCAGTGAAAAGCTTGCTCAGGAAGGGTTGCAGAGGATTGAAAAAAGGCTGGGTTTTTTTCTTGATTAATCACAGCTAAGCGAAGCTTAAACGAGAAGCGGTTGCTTATCTTTTTAATAGCTGTCAAGGCGGTTCCACCTTAGGTGAGAGGACATGGAACTGGGACAAACCGAAGGGAAGCATTGGCCTCTCAGTCTTGTCACTTCCAGTCGAGGGGTTTTTCATGTAAGAAGCCCAGAGTGGCTTCGTCATCCTTACCGGTAGGGGGCCCTTAAGGCAACTACCACGTGTCCAGGCAGAAAAATATGACTGTAGCAATAAGGCAGGGGCGTGAGGAGAGTTGGGGGCAGCTCTCGGCCGCTGGCCCTGCTCTTCGGTCCTCTGGATGGCACGGTCCCTTCCTGGCTGAGTGACTTGGAAGGCCTTAGAGCACGAATTTCTAACACAAGGCTGAAGCCGTGCTAGACAGACTTGCTGGGTTGTGCATGGATACCTTCTCCAACAAGAGAACTTTGGTCTGAGCCCTCGTGACATTTGTGGATTCGGGGACTCAGTCAGGGATGTGTCCACAGTGCGACCTTGTCCTCTGGAGCAAAGATCCTTCTTCAGCGTTGCCCTCGGCACGGGAGACTTGAAGGAAGGGGGGCAGCGAGCAGACACTGCTCATGATACTCTCACAGGTAGGCCAGGACCCGGTCTAGCTGATGGGAGGGCTTGGCCCAGCCCCGAGGGAAGAAGACAATACAGAAGACTGTCCCTCCCTCAGGGCAGCTGAGCGCCCACTCTGGAGCACAGCCATGGGTGGGCAAGAGGGTCATAAGAAGGGAACTCATGTCCAGCCTGGACGAACCTTTTATAGTCTTTATACACTCACATCCTCTGTTTAAACCTTGCCCCTGCACTTCACGCCCCCTTCTTCTTCTTCTTCTTTGGAAATCATTATCTTGCAGACCATCGCTACCTCTAGTAACCATGTGGCTATGGCTAACGATATCTGTTATCAGAAGGAATGCTTAGAGACACAGAAACTCGAATTTTCTAGGCGATCTCCTCTGCTCCCATGCTTTCTGCTGCCCTCTAAATGCCAGTTCCCGCAGCCCCAGCCCAGAACTTTCTCCTAAGCTTCAGCTTCACGTAGCCAAGTGCCCTCAACCCCTCAGGCGGCTTCCTCCTAACGTCGCCCTTGCCCTTCCCAAGAACTCCAGGGCCCATCCCTTCCCCCCTCCTCCTCCTGTCCCACCTGCTCACAGGGGGCTGTCTCTCCCAGCGCATGGGTTGAATGACCCCCTTCGTGCTACTGACGTTACGCCTTTAGTCCTGACCTGCCCCCTAGAGTGTGTCCCCTTCTGCCCGCATTTCCGAATGGTGGGCCCAGGAGTCAAATCCAAGGCATCCAAATGGAACCCTTGATCTCCCCCGCCGCCCACGATGGGACCCACTTTCTGTGCTGCCCGTCCCGGTGAAGGGCGGCCTCACCCCCCCTGCTTCCTGAGCCAGAAACCAGGCTTGACTCTTCACTGCCCTCCCTCCCACATCCAGTCCTACCAGCCCAACACATCAACCTTATTTCTTAAATACCTCTTAATCTGCTTCTTTCTGTCTCCACTGTCACGATCCTAGCCCAAACTCCTGTCATCTCTCTTCTGGAAGATTACAACAGCCTCCTAGACTCTCTTGCCTCCACCCCTGTTCCCTCTCATCCATTCTCCATGTGCGGCCAGAGGCGAGAGCAAATTCTTTTTCTTTTTGGCTGCACCACGCGGCATATGGAACCATAGCTCCCCAACCAGGGATCGAACCCGCGCCCCCTGCAGTGGAAGCAATTCTTAAATACAATTCTGATGTCACCACTCCCCTACTTCTTAACGACCTCAGGATAAAGACCCAAATAATTAACTTATTTCTTCTCCTGCCGATACCTCTCTCAGTGTGTTAAGTTCCAACCCTCAGTTCCTCTAAGCAAGGCTACAAACGCTTTCCTGCCTTAGGAGAGACGGGAATGCTATTTTCTCTGCTTGTGGCTCCCCTCCCCTCCCCGCTGCCCCCCCCCGCACTTAGGCTCACAGCACTTACAGGGTGGAGGTGTTTCCTCTGATGCCGGGAGCTGCTTCTAACCCAGGAGTCCATGAAATAATTCTGTGTTGGTCTAAGCAAGAATATGCACTGCCTTAGGCCTTTAAAGCAGTCTGAAGTACTTGGAGATACAAAAAGGCAACATGATTTTTATTATGTTCTTTTTCTCTGTGAAGCACATCTAGGCTCCACAGACAAATCACTTCACCTCTTCTGAGCCTCAGTGTCCTCATCTGTAAAGTGGGGATGCTAAAAATACATCCTTTGCAAAGTTTATGAGGATTTGATGAGACCATTCCCAGAAAGCCCCAAGCAGAGTCTGCTCTCTGGAACAGATGATCCTATAAAGAGCACTAAGGTGGGTTTCCACGTGGCCCCCAGCACACCAGCCTGCACCCAGTGGCAAAGGTAAACAGGACGGCATCTTAAAATGATTGAAACCTCTGAGACCAAGGCGAATGAATGCCTGGCGGCCCAGGTACACATGAAAGGCCCTGCCCATGTAGTAGACCAAAGACCACACCCAATTTGAAGCAAAGTGAAAGCAAAAAAAAAAAAAAAAAAAAAAAGGAAAAGAAAGGCAAGATTAGAGTACGTACTGAACACTAGAGCAGGCCTATGTGTAGCAAAGACTCTTTCCTATAGTTTCCCTGTCAAAAACGATTAACCATCGGAGGCTGGGGGTTGCCAAATTTTTCAGTAGGCTTGAGCAGTTCCTGCTTTACGATATTTAGGAAGGTTTAAAAACAAAACTATGATCACTCATTCTCCATCTAGAGGACATCAGCTTATAAACTTCCCCCTTCCAAGGTAAACAACAAGGTCCGACCGTATAGCACAGGGAACTATATTCCCGATACACCATAATGGAAAAGAATACGAAAGAATATGTATATGTATGTATAACTGAATCACTCTGCTGTACACCAGACACTAATACAACATTGTAAATCAACTACACTTCAATAAAATAAACTTTAAAAAGAACTTCCCCCTTCCATACCACACTTCTCTGAGTAACCCCAAGAGGCAATTCAGCAACTTTCAAGAAAACCAGTTAAATATATAGTTGCTTTCCATTCCCCATTCCTGGAGTTCCACTGAATTATCTTGTCATATTTTTCCTGCTAATGTAACCCCACTTAAAGTCCAATAATTTTTGGTCATTAACTCTTATCTTCTGTACCTCTCTGATGGTAAACCTCTTTGAAATCCAACATGAAACCTTTAACACATCTTCGATCTGATTCACATTATTTATTTATTTTATTTTTTTATTTTGGCTGCGCTGGGTCTTAGTTATGGCACGTGGACTGTTAGTTGCGGCATGCGGACTCTTACTTGCAGCATGCATACAGGATCTAGTTCCCGGACCACGGATCGAACCCCAGCCCCCTGTGTTGGGAGCGCGGAGTCTTACCCACTGGACCACCAGGGGAGTCCCTGATTCACATTTCTTATTACTAGGAGTTAAAGACTTGGTTTTTTATCCATTCACCCACCCATCCAACATGGATTGGGATGATACGTTCTGTGCTATGCACTCGATGGATATGATCCAGTCCCTGCCCTCAAGTAGCTTATGGAATTTTGCATCACAGGTGTGCAAATGTTGAAAGCCCAGCGTGCATGCTGCAGCGGGGGTCAGGACCAGTGGAACAGGGAATACAGGGGAAGGACATGTAACTCGGACAAGCGGGGCAAGGTAGGTGTCAGGAAAGGCTTTCCAGGACAGGTGGCACAGACTGAGTCTTGAGGGATCTTGAGGGGAGGAGGGGCCACAGGGAGGAAAGGAGGACCAGAGGGAGAGCACAGAACATACGAAAGCAGAGACTGTGAAGATGGATAAAAGGTTCAGGGGGGCAGCAGGAGGAGTCAGCTCGCAGAGGGCCTTGTGGGAGAAAGAACCTTGGTGTACAGGTCAAACGGCACATGCTGAAGCCCAGCCTAGGAAGAGCCTTCGTGCTCACCTGGCAGACACAAACTTCCTTCTGAGTCGCTTGCCCAGAGGGGCTGGCTCTACAGCTTGGCCGAGGTCGCCTGCATGCCAAGAGCTGGGTCACACTGGACCCTGCAGGCTTGGAGGTCGCTGAAAGCTTAGAACCCCACTGGCCTCTGCTATTGGCACCGAGGCAAGTCTTCACAATTCTTCCAAACAGCAGAGACCTCAAATCATGGGGAAAGTTGGCTCATTCAACAAATATTTCTGGAGTAGGTTCTATGGGCTTGACCCTGTATTAGGCCCCGAATTTACATGGATGAAAGGAGCCTATTCCCCCCCCCCCTTAAGGTAATTTACATTTAGTGTGGAAAAAGACACAAGCAAATAAAGTGCAGCGTGATGGAGTCTGGATTCCCTGAGGAGGCAATGCTTGAGCTTTTTTTTTTTTTTTGTAATTTATTTGAAAATTATTTCAAACATACGGAAAAGTTGCAAAAATAAGAACAGTACAAATAAAAAGTGGTTTCTGTGATGGAGTCTGGATTCCCTGGGGAGGCAATGCTTGAGCTTTTTTTTTTTTTTTGTAATTTATTTGAAAATTATTTCAAACATACGGAAAAGTTGCAAAAATAAGAACAGTACAAATAAAAAGTGGTTTCTGAATCATTTGAGAGTAAGTTGTGTACCTCACGGCCTTCACCCCTAAATACTTCAGCGTGTATTTCCTAGGAATAAAGATATTCTTGTTTATAACCACAGGTAAGGTTATCAACTTCAGTCGATTTAACATTGATATTGATCTTCCATTTGTATTCCAATTCAGGTATGTCGTCCAATAATATCTTATATAGCATTTTCTCCTCCAGCACGGGATCCAGTTTAGGGTCGGTATTGCATTTGGTTGTCATGTCTCTTTAGTCACCTTTAATCTGGAACATTTCCACAATCTTTGTCCTTTTTTTAAAAAAATAAATTTATTTATTCATTTACTTCTGGCTGCATTGGATCTTCGTTGCTGTGTGCGGGCTTTCTCTAGTTGCAGCGAGCGGGGGCTACTCTTCACTGTGGTGCACGGGCTTCTCATTACGGTGCCTTCTCTTGCTGCGGAACACAGGCTCTAGGCGCGCGGGCTCAGTAGCTGTGGCTCGCGGGCTCTAGAGCGCAGGCTCAGTAGTAGTGGTGCACGGACTTAGTTGCTCTGCGACATGTGGGATCTTCCCGGACCAGGGCTCGAACTGGTGTCCCCTGCATTGGCAGGCGGATTCTTAACCACTGAGAAGGGAAGCCCACAATCTTTGTCTTTAATGACATTGGCTTTTTAGACTAATATAGTAACAATCTGTCCCCTTTAAAAAAAAAAGTGTTCCTTATTTTGAGTTTGTCTGATGTTTCCTCATGATTAAATTCAGGTTATGCTTTCCTGGATGGAAAACTACATAAATGATGTTGTGTCCTTCGCAGCGTATCACATCTGGAGGCACATGACGGCCGTTTGCCTTCCACTGTTGTTTTTTTTGAAAATTAATTATTTAATTTATTAATTTATTTTTGGCTGTGTTGGTTTTTTGTTGCTGCGCACGGGCTTTCTCTAGCTGCAGCGAGCGGGGGCTGCTCTTCGTTGCGGTGCGCGGGCTTCTTATTGCGGTGGCTTCTCTTGTTGTGGAGCACGGGCTCTAGGCGCACAGGCTTCACTAGCTGTGGCACGTGGGCTCAGTAGCTGTGGCTCGCGGGCTCTAGAGCGCAGGCTCAGTAGTTGTGGCGCACGGGCTTAGTTGCTCTGCGGCACGTGGGATCTTCCCGGACCAGGGCTTGAACCC
>NC_041234.1:107222663-107271276 GCF_002837175.3 Physeter macrocephalus
GAGCGGGGGCTGCTCTTCGTTGCGGTGCGCGGGCTTCTTATTGCGGTGGCTTCTCTTGTTGTGGAGCACGGGCTCTAGGCGCACAGGCTTCACTAGCTGTGGCACGTGGGCTCAGTAGCTGTGGCTCGCGGGCTCTAGAGCGCAGGCTCAGTAGTTGTGGCGCACGGGCTTAGTTGCTCTGCGGCACGTGGGATCTTCCCGGACCAGGGCTTGAACCCATGTCCCCTGCGTTGGCAGGAAGATTCTTAACCACTGCACCACCAGGGAAGTCCCTGCCTCTCATTGCTGATGTGAATTTTGATCACTCAGTTAAAGTGCTGTCCAATTTCCCCACTCTATCTAGAGTTACTATTTTCCACCTTGCAACTAGTAAGCACTCTTTGTGGAAACACTTTAAGACCATACAAGTAACTTGCTCCGTCATCAAAGTTTCCCTCTACATTTAACACCCAATGATAATTTTTGCCTGAATCGGTCTTTACTATGATGGCTGCAAAACGGGGATCTTCCAACTCCAGAGTTCCTTCCACATTTACCAGTCAACCCTCAGCATGGTTCTGTAAACAAGGGCCTTCCCTTTCTTCCCACTTACTTATTTATCGATATGGACACATAGATTTCTACTTTTTCCAATGTTTTCAAATTCATTACTGTATTTTCGTGCTCAAATTTTCCCTTATTTGGCCAGTAAGAGCCTCTTCAAGTTTGCACCTGTGTCTTTGTAACATGCCCCTATCATATTTCCGAGCACTACTTTCTGGCAGAACAAGATGTTCCAGGCTCATCTTGTACCTCTCCTGCCTCAGCCGTAGAATCGGCTATCTCTCCAAGGAGCCCTCGTTCCTTTCAGTGCAGCGTATAGTGTTTAGAAACCAAGTTCTGGGCACAGCTGTGTTCATTGCTATTAGGATGTCGCCTCTCCTAGGAAATGTATGCATTTAGACGCCTATGTATACGCATGTAGGTACTAAAGCTGTCAGCCTTACAAATAAAATTTCAGGGTAGGGACCTCCCTGGTGGCGCAGTGGTTAAGAATCAGCCTGCCAATGCAGGGGACACGGGTTCAATCCCTGGTCCGGGAAGATCCCACGTGCCACAGAGCAACTAAGCCCACGCGCCACAACTACTGAGCCTGCGCTCTAGAGCCCACGAGCCACAACTACTGAGCCCGCACGCCGCAGCTACTGAGCCTGTGCGCCACAACTACTGAAGCCCGTGCGCTCTGGGGCCCATGCTCCACAGCAAGAGAAGCCACTGCAATGAGAAGTCCGCACACCTCTAAGAAGAGTAGCCCCCGCTCGCCGCAACTAGAGAAAGCCCGCGCACAGCAACAAAGACCCAACAAAGCCAAAAAAAAAAAATTAAAAAAAAAAAATTCAGGATACCCAGTTATATTTGGATTTCAGGTAAACATTGAAAAACTTAGTATAAATATATCCCATGCAATATTTGGGACATGATCTATACCAAAACATTATTTGATGTACAGCTGAAACTCCGACGTAACTGAGCGTCTTGTATTTTATCTGGCAACCCTAATTCATACAAACATACACACTACATACATATAAATGTACACATATACATGCAGAGATACATATGTACCTGCGTTCTAGAAATCAGGAGTTCACATAGATACTTGAGCTGACTCTAAATGGAAAGGAATGAATTTGCTTGATGGACAGGGATGGGAAAGGGACACTAGGCAGGGCAAATGGCATATTATGGGACTTAAGATAAATTCAAGGAGATCCAACTTTACTGAGTGTGCTGAGGAGTAGCAAGAGATTAAATATTTAAACAGGTGAATGACGTAGATCCTTTAGATAATCATTCTACTGGCACCAAAGAGGCTAGACTACAAGAGGCAAAGAGATGCATTAGTCTGAGGGAGAGATGATAAGCATCACAAATAGGCAACGGAGGATGGAGAGAAGTTCAGGGGTTACAACAGAGTTAAAAATGGTAAGACCTGATGACTAAATGTATAAAGGGTTAATGTATAAATTTATACAGGGTTGAGGGAGAGGAAGGAATAAAGGACAGTACTTGGTTTTCCGGTTCGGGCAACTAAGTGGCCAGGGGTGCTATGTACTGGGATAGGAAACATTGGAAGAGCAGATCTAGGACTACGAATGAGGAGTACAGTTTGGGACATGCTGAATTTGAGGTGCTGTAGGACATCCAAGTTGAGATGTCCACAAGGTAGCTGCATCCACGGGTCTGGAGCTCAGGAGAAAAGGTCAGGATGGAAAAATATGGACCAGGGAGTCATCTGCACTTTGATGAATAAAGTTAGAGGAATAGACAAGGTTGTCCGGGAAGAGGCTATAGAAAGGAAGAGAAGAGGCAAAGAGCGTCAAGGATCAGCAACATTCAGTGCACAGGCAGGAGGCAGATCCAGCAAAGGAGACTTTGGGGCGGTCAGAAAGGTTAAATGAACGCCAGGGAAGCTGGGATCATGAAAGCCCAGGAAGGAGAGATTTATCAAGGAGGCAAGGGTCAGAAACTGCAGAGAGGTCAAGATGGGTATTGAAAAGCGCTCCCTGGATTTGTCAGTAAGAGCTCATCAGTGACTTCAGGAAAGTAGATGGCCGAGATAGAAGCTGACTTGGCAAGTACCAAGTGCAGAAGAGGAGCTGCAGTAGCAAGAGCATGGATTCAAGAGGCAGACGGACCAGGGTTTCAAAGCCCTGCTCCACACATACTAGCATATTGTTCAACCACTGTACCTTTGTTCACCTGTAAGATGGGGGTAACAATAGTGAATACCTCATAGGGTTGTTGCAAGGGTTACAGGAGCTTAACTATGTAAAAGAGTGCAGAGCCTAGCACATGGGAGGTGCCATGTTACAGCTATTGCTTCGGCTTCCTACGCTGAGGTGATCTCAAGCAGAAAGGTAATATCAGGTGCCTATAAAACTGACGGCTACAGGGGCTTCCCTGGTGGCGCAGTGGTTAAGAATCTGCCTGCCGACGCAGGGGACACGGGTTCGATCTCTGGTCCGGGAAGATCCCACATGCCGTGGAGCAACTAAGCCCTTGCACCACGATAACCGAGCCTGTGCTCTAGAGCCCACGAGCCACAACTACTGAGCCCACGCGCCACAACTACTGAAGCCCGCGTGCCTAGAGCCTGCGCTCCGCAACAAGAGAAGCCACCGCAATGAGAAGCCTGCGCACCACAACGAAGAGTAGCCCCCCGCTCGCCACAACTAGAGAAAGCCCACGCATAGCGATAAAGACCCAATGCAGCCACAAAAAAAAAAAATAGACAGCTACAGAAGTGGAAGTCAGGGGGCTTCCACTGACTATGGCTTCAAGGTCATAACACGGTGGCTGTAATCCAATCCAGTTTCAGAAGATGCTGCTGCCACTACAGTCTGTCACCCATAGGTAGTACAGAAGCCACGAACATATCCTTGGAACCTCCTGCCAGCCAACAAGCCCCAGGAAGATAGCCTCTGCCTAACTGAAGGCTTTCAAACATTGCACAAAGGCATCTCACTGGCAGAACTGAAAATGTATCAGAACCCACGCTGTATCAGAACCTACACTGTATCGGAACCCTAGCTGCAAGGGAGTCTGGGCTAGGTGCTTTTTTAGCCTTGGGGCTGCGGGTGGGGGGAGGAATGGATGCTGAGTAGCAACAGATAATATCCAGTGCATCTACCTTGAGGGTGGAGCAAATATTTTCAACCTGACCATTGACACCAGCATTCCACCTGTGGTCAAAATAGAGCAAAATTGACAAAATCCTGCAAAATACAAAGGGGGACGGAAACAAGACTAAAGATCAAGGGATAAGCTTGAACAGGAAAGTGACTATCTCTTTCCCTTATATTGGAAGGAAAACGGTGAGAAGAGGTACAGACAGTTTATAGGTTGGGGGCAGGAGGAGAGGGGTGGAGAAGTTACAGAAGGTTCTCTCTCAAGAGATGTATTATCTCTTTAAAGTGGGGAACAAATATCATCTGCCCTGAGTGAAAAAGGTAGCAAAAAAATAAATAAGAAAAAGAAAAAGAAAAAGAAAATGAAGAAGAAACACAGGACTTATTTTATAAAGCATTGTTATTCTTATTTATTGAAAATGTCCATTTTAAAAGTCTTCAAAATAAAAACAAGTTAGAAAATTTGAGCTGTGTAAGAAGGGACATGACAGAAGAGGAACTGAAAGGCCTCGAAGGGCAGCAGTTTGACTACAGAGTAACAGGGACCCATTTATAGAGTACTGTAAACAACACAACTATGGAGACACTGCCGTCAGGTTAACATGGCTTCGTTTCCCATATAGGATTGTTGAGTGTGAGCGTTACCCCGAGTACACAGGGCCTCTCATCAGAAGGGCCGCGTCCCCAAAACATGCATATGGACACGTCACTTTAAAATAAAGACCTTTCAATATTTTAAGCAATCCTATATACCTTATCAACTAAAGTACTTTGTAATCACAAAAATGTTTCCTATGGATATAGTGGGCACATTTATTGCAAGCCACTGACTAACCACAGACAGGGCAGATGCTATGATCTGTGTTGCTGTTATTGTTGTTTTCCATTTGGAGACGAAGGACGGCATCTCTAAACTGTTGGGCTAAAAACAGAACAACAGCCATTGCCAGCAATCTTGTTCGGTCTTCAGCTTCCAAAGACAGCTGGGTGTGGTTGGCTGAGATTGATCTGCAGGAACAGTCCATTTCCCATGGATGGTGTAATTTCTGCTGTGCAGCAAGCAGTCAACAGCCCCGTACCATGTAGGTATGGGAATTGAGACTCACCCTGTACTAGAAAGGAAAAGGGCTTAACAAGCTGGGGAGTTCAAGCTTCAAGTCTGGTTCCTAAACAACATTCGCAAAACCCGCATTTATAGGCACCCATCAAATGTATCTGGGAGACAACTTCGCTCAGTCCCCTGGTCCTTGGCCTCTCTTTGCAGCGATCTCCTCCACCTGGCCAAACTTCCCGTCTTTGGGACAGACAGGGGCAGGTTGCACTGCTCTGTCCTACAGCCCCAGGCCAACTTTCAACTGTGCTGAATTTGGATGTGTGTTGCCCTCCTGTGACCCTCTTCTAAACCTGGTTTATCACAGTTCTAATTTCTCAGATACTCACAAAGGCGAGGGTTTGATTCAACGAGCAACTTGAGTAAACCAGTTCCAAATAATGAGCTTCACTAGTAGCCAGCACACAGCTACTAGAGGGGCCCTTTCTTTACGGCTATACACACTGGACCAACAGCACGTTTCTGCAAATAATGCCTAGAGTCCCACTCGAGGAGGCTGTTGACTATTACAGCCTCTCACAGCATATATGGTAGAGCAGTCAAGGGAATTAAAGCTGTCTGCTAGGGCACAACAGCTCCTCAAGTGTAGGCTGGAGGATGAGAAGTCGCAACTTGAATCTGTGATGTAGAAAAAAGTAAGTGCTCACAGCCTGTATTTTTAAAAAGCAAAGCACACACATACCAGTTGACACACCACTTGGTATGCTTGGCTAAAAGCACTGGGGAAATAGAAAACTTACACACAAGGCAGAAGGTTAGGGACAAAACCTATCATGCACTGGCAAGAGATGGGCAACTCTGCTACTGAAGGGCAGGGCTGTCCAGTGCAATTTGCTAATGGATTTGGCGTTGGCATGGGTGACCAGAGCTTCTGTCCCACAGAGTTAAAATGTAAACCAGCACGGAAGGAGGGAGGGCACTACAGTTTTCTTGGTCTTATAGACAAAATAGGGTAGTCATTTAAAAAAGTGTGCATTGAGGACGGCCCAGGGAAGGGCTGCTGGATCACTGGGCAAACGTGTTAGCCTTTCACCCTACGCCAGTCAGAGTTCCAGAAGCGTTGCCTTCAGTAAATCAGCTACTGAGGGGCTGCCAGGCACAGGAAAGCATTGGGGGAGAAAGTCAAGTTCACATTTACTAAGCCATGGCCGGCCACTTTGGGACAGCAGCCAGCCCAAAAAGAGTGACCCGAGATAATGGCTGGTAGAGAGGCACTATGAATTGAAAGCCATCTGAAGACCATGTAAGTCATTTGCCTACATTAGCTTCCGTTTGCTTACTGAATGGAAAAGGCTCTGGGGAGACGTTCACCCCCTCTTGCTTTGACCTCTGTCAAAAAAAATAAACAACCAACCAATAACCAAACAACAACAAACACTGAACCAAACACACACACAGAGAGAGAGAGAGAGAGAGAGAGAGAGAGAGAGAGAGAGAGAGAGAGAGAGAGAGAAAGAGACTAAGATACGAAATAAAAACCAGAGAAGTGAGCAAACTGAGTCAGATCACTCAGCTGGACATTTCCCGATGCCCTGCGGGCACCCTCTGCCAGCTGCACTGTGATGGTTACGGGAGAATGGAGGTCTTGCTACTGGACTCGGCCCGCATACACTCATCAGTTTGCTTCAACAGCCTCCGGACCAGCTTTTCTAGGTCCCTTCTTGATTTCAACTCTTCTTCCAGGCACTGCTTCATTCTTTTATTCTCCTATGATGGGAAAAGACACTTAGTGTCTCTTCTCTTTCAACTCAGATAACTACATAGGGGCCTCCCCAGTCTCTCTGGTACTGACCTCATCTCAGCTCATGAGCACCAGGTCCACGGTCCCCAATGCCAACTTAGACGTGTTACAAGCACCTCGGACTCATTACGTCCTAAAGTGAACTCAGTATCTCCCCCACCACCCAAACTTCTCTTCCGCCTGTGGCTCTTGATTTCCGTGAAGGGCACCACCATATCAAAGTAGATACCCCGGTAAAAAGACTCATCTTCCATCCCTGGCTCTTTCTTAATCCCCACATCATGGCACCATTTTCCAAAGGCTCTAACTCTGCGATGCGCCTTCCTTTACATCTGTGTCCCTCCTCCGCAGCCTGAACGGCTTTCCCTCCTCAGCTCAGGACTTTATCACGTCTCACCCTGAGTTGTATAATAACCTCCTAAGTGGTCTTCCAGCCTCTGGTCTCTCTCCCTTCAATCCATCCTTTACCCTGTCACCAGGTACAGTCAGTCCTCAAACCCAAGGAAGAGTGTCCCTCATGGAGCACTGGATCAGATCTGCAGAGGAGCCCACAAATCATGATTTATGGCTCCGTTTACACTTACATGCTCATGAATGACTTATCTTTTCTTAAATTCTGTTTGCAAAAGTCAGGGAACATGAAAGTTGTAACTGAGTTTGTGATCCTATTGTAGATCCCTAAATAGGTATATAAGCAAGCTTCAAAAATTGAAACCCAAGGCCCCGTGGTAAAATCAACAAAACCCACCCGGCTGACACAAGGGAACTAAGAGTCCCCACGTCACCACCTTGTTCCTGGCCTTCTCCTGAGGGCATGTACCAGTGCACAGCAGGGAAGAGGGGGAAGGCCCGTTAGGATCTGAGAAAACGACTTTCGAATTTCATTACCTGTTTCAGCTCTTTGACCTCATCCTTCAAGGCATAAACAGTATCGACAAGGCTCCTAGAACACAAAGATAAAGTTCATAGATTAATAGATGGCACTGAGCTATCGTTAAGTGATACTTAAGAAGAAAAGCAGCTTTATAGAAATACAGATCCTGAAAAGCAGTGGCCTTGCTGGTGGATCAGAAGAGATACTGCTATGAATGGTCCCTGTGTTTCTCTCTTTTTTTTTTTTTAACATCTTTATTGGAGTACAATCGCTCCACAATGGTGTGTCACTTTCCGCTCTACAACAAAGTGAATCAGCCATACACGTACACATGCTCCCACATCTCCTGCCTCCCGCGCCTCCCTCCCTCCCACACTCCCCATCCCACCCCTCTAGGTGGTCACAAAGCACCAAGCCGATCCCCCCGTGCCACGCAGCTGCCTCCCGCCAGCTATCCACTCCACACCTGGTAGTGTATACATGTCTGTGCCACCCCACCCCCGCCCCATCACAGCCCACCCTTCCCCCTCCCCACATCCTCAAGTCCATTCTCTAGTAGGTCTGCGTCGCCATTCCCGTCTTACTCCTAGGTTCTTCATGACCTTTTATTTTCTTTTTTTCGATTCCATATATATGTGTTAGCATACGGTATTTGTTTTTCTCTTTCTGACTTACTTCACTCTGTACGACAGACTCTAGGTCCATCCACCTCACTACAAATAACTGTTTCGTTCCTTTTTATGGCTGAGTAATATTCCATTGTACATATGTGCCACATCTTCTTTATCCATTCATCTGATGATGGACACTTAGGTTGCTCCCATCTCCTGGCTATTGTAAACAGAGCTGCAACTACTGGGCATATACCCTGAGAAAGGCATAATTCAAAAAGAGTCATGTGTTTCTCATTTTACGGGCTAACAAGCAGCATCACACAAGCTCTTTCTAACACCGTGTGTCGCCGCACGTTTTCCATACTTCCCTCCTCCTGTGCTGCTCGCTTCCCAGCTTCGGCAAGTCCAAAAAAAATAAAACAGACTAGTGCATTGTACACCTGTAACTTATATAATACAGTACATCAACTCTACTTCAATTTTTTAAAATAAATAAAAAGAAAAGTCAAGAAAAAAAAAGAGACTAGGGCTCCTCATGAGGTTTTGATTTCTCTCTTGCGGGCAGAAAGGACCATCACCTGACATATTATAATGAGAGGTGTCACCAGGTCCTGCCTATCCTATGCTATCTGTGCTATGGCATTGCCCTTCTCACCTATCTGACCCTACACCACCGTACATGACACAAACACAAAGTCAGGGGCATTATTTCTAAAAGAGTCCATATATTCCAAAAAAGGATAAAGCACCTTGGCAGAACTGTGGAAGAGCCATTTCCTCTCTGGCTTTCTCCCTGGACAAGGACATTGGAGATCTGGGCTCCAGTTCTGACCCTACGACTTACCAGTCCTCTAACCTTAGGTAACCAGTTTTCTTCTCATCCTCTCTTGGTCTTATTTTCTTCACATACAAAATGGGGATAATACCACATTCTCCGAAAACCTCATAAAGTCATTGTAGGGGTTAATATAGCTATAATAATAGTAATTATAACAATCATCATTTATTGAGTAATTATCATGTGCTAGCCTTTGTACTTCTTATTCCATTTAACCTCACAAAAACCCTGAAAGTATTACTATCATACCCATTTTACAGACGAGGAAACTGAGGCACAGAGAGGTGATAGCACTTGCTCCAGGTGACACGGCTAACAAGTACCAGAATCTGGAGCTGAATCAGGGCTGTTATTCTCTTGAGCCCAAGTGCTTCACCGTTTGGTCGTATCACTTCATACACCAGATGGAAAAATACACTGACGATGCCAAGCACTGTGAAACACGCTGTCCTATGCAAATTTAGGCCTGACTTCAGAAATGACTCAAGTATAAACATGTACTTAACCTGATTTTCCCCCGTTAGGTCACCCTCACTACCGTGCAAAGCTAAGTCAGGGACATAATTTCCCTGAATCTCAGTTTCCTCATCTGTAACAGTGGTGACAGTAACGTTTATCTCCCAGGTTTGCGGCAGGAGTTTAAATGAGGTCAAGTATGTGAAAATCTAGTGCCTGAGTCACTAAATGTGAGAGGCACCCCTCTGGGCAAGGGAATTGGCGCTATGGCCTTCCCAATGCCTCCCAAACCCATGTGGCGTGGTATTCTTGCGTGCCCTGAAGTCCCTTCCTGACCTCCTCTGCCTCCCCTTCCCCCTTCCCTTTGTTGGGGGGCAGCCCTCCCAGGCTCCCAACTGCACAGTCAGCCAAGAGGGCCACATTCTCAGATGAGGAGGGACTGTCCTTCCGTGCAGGCTTGGCCAAAGCCACGTTGCCCTGGCAGAACCTTCTTTCCAGCCCCCAGAAAAATCAGAAAAGGTTTAGCCCGCTCTACGCACTTTTCTTCAATGATGGTCTGGCCGTTGCTTCTGGTTTCTTCAATGATGAGTTTCTCTTCCTCGGGGAGTAAGACTTGGGGAACGGAATCCTTGCGGGCACCTACAGACAAGGGCGGCAAGAGGTTGTTGGGGGTTAGTTCCTTTCTACTGTTGTTTTTGAGGGGTCTTTGTTGACGGCATCTGGCTGCCTGGCACCCCGAAAGTAGTCACCCAACATTTGCTGACGAAATCCTCCTGACGGGAGAAATTCGAAATGGCCAAATACACTGATTCAATCCTGGGGGCGGGGGGGGGGCACATATTGTATTCAGAAACACAACGTGAAGAGGCCGCTGTGAGAAGTGTCCTCAACCAAGCCCCCATCCTTTCCTGTTTTGCCTCTTCCAGAGCAAAGAGCCGGCCAGTGACCATTCCTCCCTGCGCATCTCTGGGGAACGGCACGCCACACCCTGTGGGTTTTGCATTTGAGTAAGTCATGCAGAACGTAGCACTGCACTGGGACGCAGCATGCTTAAAGGGCCTCAGAAGCATCATTCACTCCCATTTGTTCTCTTTACCGTCCTACAGGGTGAAGCAGGGTCAGTGAAGACCATTTTCATGGAGGGTAGAGGGGGCGTTGGGGAGATAATCACAACAGCAGCAAAGATGCAGGTGTCCTTACTGCTCTCTGCTCACCATCTCCAGGCTCTGGGATGGAAGAGGTGACAGCGCAGCCACGGGACCTGACCAGACAGCTCTCCTGCACCTGCAACCTCCCCTTCCCTTCTGGATCCTTCCTCTCAGAGCCACTGGCTTCCTCTCTTCTAAGCCAAGTTCCTTCCAGTTGTGAACACTCAGTGCCTTCACTCAACCTTCATCCCTTTCCCGAGGTGGATGTGTCTCTGCCTTCCTCGGGGCCCAGTACTTCGTAGGTGCTTAATAGGTGCATAGCAGACTGGCCGACTAACCAGTTGACTGGATGCAGCACGAAACAATAGCGGCCGCTTCTACGGGTGCGGGACTTCCGGCCGGAGAGGGATGGAGGGTGTCGGTCGCCAGGATGCGAAAACGCTTACCACGTCCAAGCACTATGCTAGACGCTTTCCACACATAAAAGGGAGGCCAGGGAGGACGGGGTGGGGTGGGGGGAATGAGACTCTTGAGGCCAGAATGCCCGCCCGCACCTCTGAGCAAATCTCCCGTCTCTATCCGTGTGAGGACAGGAGGCGGTGAGAGGTGAGGTCAGATTTCGTATGAGGGCTGCTGCTTCTGGCGTCTCCTTGCCCCCCTCTCTTTCCTCGTTTTTGCAATAAACACTGCTCTCACTTTCTTTTCCTGACTCCTCGAACCTTGTTATCAGGGCTGGGCGTGCCCAAAGCCAGAGGCAGGTTTGGCCTGAGAAGCAGAAGGTGTGACAGTCCCCCCTCCAGAGTCAAATGTGTCAGCTTCCCCATAGAATGCTTTCCCCGTGACGACCTGAGAGACGTGTTACTTTGGAAGCATCGGTCAGGGCAGTCTGCTGAGGAAGCCCTGCCCACACTCAAGCCAGGGCTCAGTGGCTGTCCAGATGGAACATTATGGAGAACGTATCTCTTACACAGACGCAAGACCCTCACACCAGGTATCCTGAATGTCTATAGTAATGAAAGACCAAGGACATAAGCGATGTGACCTGGCTTTTGTAAAAGCACAAGGATGAATCAGAAAGTATTATCTCGCTTTCAGTTTGTAGCCTGAAAGTTGTTGGGGGAAATACCCTCACCTAATGGCTCCCTGATAAGTTGTAGACATTCTCAACAGGCCCTGCTAAGCAGCTACATTTCCAGATTTTCAGAGCAACTCTGAAACCTGAGTTTGGTGAAGCTCTGTTTGCTTAAATATGCAGCTGATCAAAGATAGTATTTTGACTTCCTTTCCAAATCTGCCTATAAGAAGAGATTAGCATCAGTTCACAGACACAGGAACTCTCTGGGCTCTTTAATTCCTAACTAGTGTTGGTGAAGGTATCTGCGTACTTCAAAGGAGAGTGACTTTAAAAAAAAATTTATTTTCATTTCTATCACCTCCAACTTTTTTACTCTTGCATCTCTCTTTGTCTCTGGGTGAAAAGAAACAGTGGGTAAACAGACCGCTTGGTAGCTCAAACCAGCTTATCTGAAAGATGCAGCCCTGTGCCCGCCCCTCCGCGGCAGGTCACCTGCTTTACACGCCCTGTAGCCCACCTGTGGTGAGCAGTCGCAAAGAGACATCACTCATTAGAGAAAGTGGTTTGGGGGAACCTACTTGAGCCGTGGCCTTGTTGAAAGTTGGCACTGGTACAGTAGGCTTCGATCACTTTCAGAATCTGAGCGTCCTCTTCCAGAGCAGCCGTACCTGTCAAGCGTAATGAAGCGTGACTCCTCAGGGAGATCCATGCCTCTGGACCCTCGAAATGACGCAGTGCACTCGGGTGCTAGGCACTGGCTTCTCTGACCAATGGTCTTAATGAAAGGCAGGAGAGGCGGACCGGCTGGCATGGTGGAGTAAGGGTGGCACCGTCCCCAAGGAGCTCCGGAGTGGGCACCAGTGAGTTCGGCCCCGCGGGTGGCCTGCTCGGAAGCCACCCGGAGTTCGAAAGTGCAGGGTCCTGTCAGTGTCTCAGAGGCTACAAGGCCAGCACTGGGCTTGGCGCTGGCCTCAGTTCTCATCCCATACACCACACCCTTCCTCTCCATCAAATTTCAAGGCTCACTTTCTCTAGGAAACGTTCCACCATTAGTCCCACCCATTTTTTTCCCAACCAGCCAGCCTAGTCACTGATTCCCCCTCTCGTTCCCCCAACCCCCTCCAACTCATTCTAGAAATGACTGTTAACATGCTGACGAGCACATCCAGGGGCGAGGTGAGGGGTAGGGGAAGCAGAAGCTAGAGTCCAGCAGAGAGTTATCCAGCCTGTATTTCGGCCTGATACACACAGCTCTGTCACCCCTTTGTGACACATCACTTACTCCTTCACGTGTGTCCCAGAGTACCTTGTTCCCAGAGAGGCAAATGTGTGCGTATCGATTGGCTGACCGACTTTGCAGCCTGCCTCTAAACTCAGCCCTGTTTCTATATGCCAGCAGGCTGCTTCCTTGACCAACTGAGAACATCACTGAACATTAAAATTCCAGAGGATCTCAGGCTTCGGGCCTATTTAGTCGATCTCAGCAAAGGCAAATATCTCAGGTGTCAGAAACCAAGAGGGAAGAAAAAAATGTATCCATAGCGAATGGGTCCCTTTAGTGGTTCTAAACCACGTAGAGCCAAGTATTCAACATGAAACCTATATAGATGGTTTGTCTGCCTAAGGCGGCAGGAAAAACAGCAGGAGACAGCTTATTCCAAAATCTGAGAGGTGGCGGCCAAGCCTTCCCATGCATTTCTCTTTATGTCAAAGGAGACGCTGAGAACACACGGCTCGAACCCTCTTCTTTCAAAAAATTCCTCCTCCACAACCAACTTTCTAAAAGTACGAAACACGTACTTTTGCGGATGACATATTCCTCCTCCGAGGGCTTTCTTTCGGTCTTTCTTTTGTGAAGAAACTTCTTCATCGTTTTGGGGCTTTTACCAGATTCCTGTAAGGATAGAGGTTTCCTTATGAATTAAAAATTTCCCCCAAAAACAAATTTAAAAAGCAAATGAAATTAAATAGAACGGCTCTCTCTTATTTTTGACAGTCTCACTTAGGAGGGTATCGGGATTTACTACTATACACAATACAAATGGCTCCAATAACCCCTAAAAGGTTAAATAAAACCGAGGCAACGCTATTATCCTCTCAATTGCCATAGCGATGGGAATAAGAATGGTGTGGGCCTACTGCAGATGCGGCTGCTTCTCTAGGAGGTCAAATGCCTTTAGGGTACCATCTGCAGAGAAAGTAATGGGTGTCACTCCTAGAGAAATAACAGTATTCCCAACTTGGCTTATATTCCCCCACCGATACAGCTTTAAGGGAATGAAATAACAATTTTAACTATTAATGGGGTATAGGCTGCTTTTTGAAGAGCTTCAAAACTATTTAAATAAATTCTCCTTAGCGACAGTTCCACAAAGAAGAATAATCAATTTCCATTTGTGAGACAGGAAGATTAAGGCAGAGAGACTAAGTGAATTCCCTGTAGGCAGAGAGAAGAGCCAAATGAAGGATTTCCTGATAAATAATTTGGGGTTAGGCATAACATACCTACAGCAAGCTTAAACATACATCTATAAAGTCATATTTTTAATTCGTAGATAAAAGAGAGATGAATTATTGGATTTGCCTTTGCCATATGGATAACCAGCAGGTCTAAAAAGGTGCTCATTAAGTACACGAGTAAATAGCGATCATCTTATTCCAATCTTCCATGCAATGTATATACAGGATGCAGGGATAACAGTTACTACCTTAAAAATAACTGCAACAAAGAACTTAATTTCTTCCACTTAGCCTCAGTGATCCACTTAGACTTGAAAACAGACAGACATGAAAAACTCACATGTGACAAAAATAACAGGAAAAATAGAAACAGCATATAAGAAAACCCCACGGAAAACAGACATTTTAGAGGCATATAAGAGGACAGTTTCGTACATATTTCACAAGTGCCTACTTTTTTGAAGAAAGTACTTACATGTCAGAATTGTATCTTCATATTTTAGCCACCAATTGTAACAAGGGACAAAACAAGCATAAAGGAAAGCTTCATTCATCAAAGGTTACAGCACAGCATTATATGATGTCACTGTACGCCAAAGATATCATTCTACCCTTACCTTTAAGATATAAGACATCCTCTAAAGTGAATATGTAAAGAAAGAGAAGATGAGCGTGAGAGGTCGATGGTTATAATGACCAAATCCATTTATCAATAATTCTAAAACAACATTTGAAATGTTAGTGTTATCATAAATTACACAGAGAGAATATCATCATGTTTCCCACATTAGTTTCAGATGCAATATCATCATGCAAAAGCCCAAGGAATACAGTTCTGTGCAGAAAAACAAATGCTGAAAATAACTGAAATACACATCTCCCAGCAGAAACAAAGTGATCATGCCTTAGTTTTAATGGATTAGTTCTGTGAAGGATTAAGTCAACTTTACCCTTCAAAGCTCACCTTAATTTGAACTTAGTAACTGACAATTACAAAATATCCATCATTAAAAAGGGGACTTAGGTAACTGTGAAGTGGCACTCCTGGTTTAGGTAATCAGAGGAGAAAACTGGATGATTGCAGGAATCACCGGTCAATTTCCAAAGCCAACCTGTGGGGCTGTTTCCTGGCCAAATTCTGAATAGAGGTACATAATAAAGATTCAGCTCAAGGATTATTTCTCCTATCATGTCAGGTTGAAAGGATCAAAAAATCCTCCCATATCCAAATATTGTCCTACTTTTACTGCACTAAGAATTGGAGGCAACAATTCAGTGAAACAATTAAGTGAAGCATGGTGTTTTAAATCAAAAACTCAAAATTGAGCTAAGTCTGCGTCACTCATCAAAACACACATTTGACACAAAAATATATGCTGCCTTTGCACCGTAATTCTAACACGCCTCTCATAATTGTCACAGACTTAAATCTTCACTCGGTAAGACCTATTTAAAGGATAGTTACTAATAAATGAGGATCTTTTCCGAAAGCTGAAACGATGAGAAACTTGTTAGGGAAAAAAAAAACAAAACACCGTTTGGATGGAAAAGGTAACGCCCCACACAGTTACGGAAGATAGTGACTGACATTTCCTGACTGCCACTTCTAGACAAAAAAAAAAACAAAAAACAAAAAACCTTGAAATCCGCATTCTACCCAAATATCAGATGTCCTCTAGGGTTGTCGCTTAAAAGCCTCTTTTTATAAAAACACTCCTTTCATTAAATTCTTTTTCTCTTTCCAACTGCAGCAAATAATTCAGACTTTCATAGGTCAGACCCATGGCTTGGTCCCATAAGACTTTTACTGATTTGGTTTAAGCGATCAAAACGATTCCAAATGCAGAATTCGGACTGCTTGGTTAGCAATTCAATGCTAATGAAGTGGCATTTGTTTGAGATGTGTGTACATCATGACCTATTTATAGAATTATCATAGAATCATAAAGGCAAGCCAGAGGCACTCCAGGGGGAGACCAGGGAAACTCAGGCACTGCACAGAAACCTTGTGGATATTCAAGAAATATGTGTAGATGGACAACGCAGAAATGGAAAATTAATTTTAAAAAATCACTGAGTCTGGCAATTCGAGATTGACTGACATGTATCACCTATCATCAATTCTAGCACATGCCCATGGAACTCTTTGTAATAAGCTACAAAATCAGCTTGTCAGAAGCATTTTATACCATATGTAGCAAAATTACCTCTTTATAACCTAGCGCTGCTGATGGTCTAAGTGGAGGCGCAGGTCGCAGACAACTTAAGCTCCACGGTTTTATAATTTGAGGAGGCTCCAAGGGTCCTCGGGGCTGTCCGGTAGAGCTAAAAGACTGGGAGAATGTCTGATGAGATGTTGGCAATCTGCCTTCTGAACCCGACCCCTGGGCCACACACTGAGAGAAGAGCAATAGCTTCGTTGCATCCGCAAAGGCAGCCCCAGAAAGGAAAAGATGGGAAAACAAGTCTCCAGTTGGAGAACTGGCGTTTTCCAGTCAAGACTCTGGGGTCTCTAAGGAACAGCACAAAACTCACTCACTCCACATCCCATGATCCTGCCCTCCCTCTGTCCTGGGATTTCATTCAAGTCAGGTGTTTGCTCCCCTCTAAGGGAGGAAAGTGGAGTAACAGTCAACATTTAATGAGTTTGGTCATGTGTGTGGCACTCAATTAGGCACTTAAATAGGTTATTTCCCGAGAAGAACTTAAGACAAACTTTAGCAAAGTGAAGTAACCAGCTGGCAATTGGCAAAGCCAAGATTTGAACCCAGATCTGATGCCAAAAGCCCTTGTTCTTTCCACCACACACTGTGCTCAAAACTGGAATTTGGGCATCACAGGTTTGAGTGTTAAGAGACAACACAGCACATCTGCAATCTCACTCGGCAAGTACAGTAAAATCTCATCAATTCAAATTCCGTGAACTCTAAATTTATGATAAAATGGAAGGAGACAACGCTCAAAGTTCACCCTTAAAGGTTACCCAGGGAATGTGATGCATAAATGAGACTGCATGGAGATGTTCAAGTACTTACGAAGGTAAACTATTTCCTTTGACTTAGCGCATTATTAACATGAACATAATGGTTGCTGATTAAAATAAATGCTGTTTATCATTAAAGCATCTTAGCAGGACTTCTGGCTAGAAAAACTTTGCTAGCAGTTAGTTGGATGCCTTAATACTGTCAAACAAAGCTGCACACCGCAAGTCAAACTCTGTTAATTGGGATGGGTCTCCCTCCATAATAAGAAACCAGAATTAGTGAGGTTTGACTGTACTTCAAACCCTACAAATTCAGACTATCCAAAGGCTAAGGGCATGCTCACCACTTCTTGTAAGTCCTCAGCAGGCAGGATTTGACAAGAGACTCAATAATCCCTGGACAGGACAGACGGACTACTTACGGAATGAGCACTACAGGAGGACGATGATGTTTTGGATAACGAACTGCAAGAGGCGGGTCCTCTGATCAGCCTGTACAGATGCTCCAGCCAATCCTGGAAGTCCTGGTTGTTGCCGCAGTGGACCACAATCCTCTCTACTATGTTACCTGCATCGCCCGATTAGGAGCATTTGGAAACAAAAGGCAAGGAGGAGCTTGAGCTTGCCTCATTCATAAACACACTTCATTGCAGCTAGGACTTGGGTGTCTATTTTCAGGCGTTTTCATACCTATGAGCTAACCCTGTTGAAACTTCTCTATCAGGAACAGATAAGCGCTGATAATAAAGTAAAGACATAAATGCTCACATCTGATTTATAAAACCATCCTGGATTTCTACCGCTTACAGAATCTTGGAAGTAGTATAAAACTTCACTCTAGGGCTTCCCTGGTGGCGCAGTGGTTGAGAGTCCGCCTGCCGATGCAGGGGACGCGGGTTCGTGCCCCGGTCCGGGAGGATCCCGCGTGCCGCGGAGCGGCTGGGCCCGTGAGCCACGGCCGCTGAGCCTGCGCGTCCGGAGCCTGTGCTCCGCAGCGGGAGAGGCCACAACGGCGAGAGGCCCGCGTACCGCAAAAACAAACAAACAAACAAACAAAAAACAACACTTCACTCTAAACAAACTCACAATCCCAAAATGTAAGCACAGGGTCCATCTAGTTCATAGTCTAAAATGAGAATATTGTATTGCTTTACCCAATATCAAAGATGAAGCAAGATCCAACTAAGACTGGTTCCAATCTCTGGGCCAACACCAAATCTCGGGCTCCCTATTGGGAAAGAAGGGGGTAAAGCCTGCGGCCAGCATCCCAGTGTTAGCCATCGTGTCGTGTCAGTGCAAAAAGCGCAGCCATCAGGTGGATATCAAACAGGTTTGGCAAAAGGGACAAGAGGCCAAAATGTCACGGAGCATTATGGAGGTGTGGCATTTTGCTCAATTTGTGAAGAAAGTTTCACGGCTTTTCAGCACTTTTTAAAAACACGCCCGAATCTTGCTAATTCAAAGGCTGGTGATAAAATGGCTGATAAAAGTCCACATCTTTGGCTGCTCTGCCACCAGGGAACAGACAACAGAAGGGAGAGAAAATTACATTTACATCGGTCCATTTTGTTATTTCTTAGCTCTAACAAGTAGCTCTTACGCGAGAGAAGATTGAAACTAATGGCAAAGCCGAGGCTTCTGAATGACCAGGAGGTTTCCGTGCTATCGCTGTAGCCTAATTAACCCAGGAAATGGAATATGCTTTGCCACGCCCATGTAAAACTTGCTCATGGACTATATAACAGAAAATAATAGCACTTACTTATTTAAACCCCACTGCATTTCAAAAAGAATTTGAAGTAGCTACATGAAGAAGAGCAAATTACCTACCAGTGATTTCAAATGTGTAGTCATTCCCTTCAATTTCATCTAATCTAGTCACCACCATTCCTGCTATTGGTATTTTTCCCTATCAGAAAAAGAACATCTCCATTAATTCTGCGGTTATACATGTCTCTGCTTATTTGTTAGATTTTCTGACCCGCTTAGGAATCACTGGTGAATTAGGGAGAGACATATTTCTTTGGTCTGTCAATAGATAATATGTTTTCCCGCTTTAAATTTTAATCAGACAAGAAAGCAAGGGGAAAATGTGGGTTGTGTTTTGCTAACACACCCTAAACCATAAGGTCAGGATTTAATCACAGTTTACTTTTCTAACACGTTTTCCTGAGAATCAGAAAACAAAGTAGAAACTCGAATTTCATGAAAACTAGTAATTGCTAGGCCAAGATAGGATGTAGGCGACAGTAACTTATAATACTCCGTGTTTGGGGAGCAGACTAAAGGAAGCTGAATTTCCTAAGGAGGTGAATGACTTCCATCTCAGAAACTTGAGTCACGTGACGTGCCTGTAATAAGACAACCACAGGGGCAAGTCTCAACTTTATATTTTCTCAGCAATAATGATATGATATGGGCCTGAAAAATGCTGTTGCTAATTCATCTAGTTGCAGACTTCAATTTCTATTTACACATTCATAACCTAGCTTATAACCAGAGCAGTGGACATTCAGGATAAACTCATTATGCTAACACATACGCCTCTGAGAGAAGGAACATCTGCTCTTATAAACTGTTTAATTACATGAAGGGTCAGACAGAACATTCTGTCTTTTCTGGCTGGAGCTTTTAATGCCGGAGTGGAAATATTGCATCTGGATGGAAACCTGTTTTCATTACGGGTCTTGCTATTTGCTTTATATGAAATCTACTAACCTGATAGATAAAGCCACTCATCCGAGGACTTGCAGATAACATTATCAAGACACTTGAAAATAACATGAGGTACCGCTCCTCTTTTTCCTGAAGTGGAAGGAAAAGGATTAAATGAAAAATATAAATTGCACATTTTGTTTATTAAGAATTCCTGGAATCATTTTTGTAACATAGATCTTATATAAGGCAATGAAACACAGTGATTTTTTTTAAAAAAGGATACCCAACTTAAAAGTACAAAACGCATTTAATTTTACTTTGAAAATGGATATAGGCCCCCAGTTTATCTGTGTCCTTCTTATACATAAGAGTTAAATACAAACAACCATGCTTGTTTCCCAAGCATGTTAAGCCTGAAAAGTCACACAGTTAGTGTCTTCCTGCCCAAGTTGCAACCAGGGCACAATGTAAGTCTCAATGTTCCCAAAGTGAAAATGATTTTACTTGAAAAGTGGCCAAATAAAGGGGTTTTCAGGTGATAGGAAATTTATTATGCCCTAACATGTATGGTAAACTCTTCCTAAAATTACCGTTAATCAATAACTACACAATAATTATTATACCCATATAAAACAAAGAAGGAAACACTTTTTAAAATGGCACTAAAGGAAATTTGACACACGAAGGCTTCTCTGAATCCCTTAAACAGATATGCAATGAGCAGATGCCAAAGATTGTGCTGGGCTCGTGCGTCCGGCCATCTTAGCTACAATTACCCTCATGCCTGGCTCCGAGGTCTCCTTTCTCCCGCTTGAGAAGAGCAACCTTTCAAGGCTAATTTTTCTATCAAGTGTTCTGCGTTCTCTCACATCTTTCTCTTGTTTGGTCTCATCTCCTGCTCTTGCTTCCAGCTGCCTCTCCTGTCTAACTGGCTTTTTCTGCTGCCTTTAGCATACGCACATCTCCTGTCCATTTCATAAGCTTTCACTTGCCCCTGTGGCTCCTTAGACATAACACCCTACTTCTTGACATTTTATTGCCAAATTGCTTGCTGCCTTCGTTTTCTCCCCATTGATCCCTCTCTAACTGCACCCCTGCTGCTCTCTCAAAGTCTTCAATCACTGCCTTCTAGGGAAATCCAATGGCTTCTTCCTGGTCTCCATACTCTTTGACCTCTGACCCTTCTGCAGCACTCAGCAGGCTGACCATTTTCAAATGCTCCTCCTAGAATTTCCACGACACACCACACTCCCCTGATTCTCCTCTGGCTTCTGCTTTGTCTTTTTTTCTTTTTTTAATCTTTTGGCCTCGCCTCGCAGCATGCGGGATCTTAGTTCCCCGACCAGGGATTGAACCCCAGCCTCCTGCACTGGAAGCGCACAGTCTTAACCACTGGACAGCCAGGGAGTCCCTGCTTCGTCTTCTTTTTCCGGCACTGATTCGTCCTTGCTTTACCCAAGAGGTTTATCCCAAAGGTATGAAAGACTGTTAGAGTCGCTGCATTAACCTTCCCCAGGGTATCTGCATTTTAAATGAGATTGCTTTTTTTCCCCAATTTTTTAACTGAAGTATAGTTGATTTACAATGTTACAAGTGTACAGCAAAGTGATTCAGATACATATTATTTTTCAGATTCTTTTCATTTTAGCTCATTACAAGATATTGAATATAGTTCCCTGTGCTATATAGCAGGTTCTTGTTTATCTATTTTATGTATAGTAGTTTGAATCTGTTAATCCCAAACTCCTAATTTATCCCTCCCCGCTTTCCCCTTTGGTCACCACATTAACCCACAGTAATGAATCTCTGACAGAGACCTGTCAGGGAGTAGAGGAAGACGTCTGGGGAGGGAGAAGACGATTGTAATACCCCATAAATCACACCAGGTGACGTAATCAACCTTCTTCCCCTACCCCGCTCCCTTCCTAAAAGACATAATCCATCTTCAGGCTTCCGTGCTTCTCTCTGGATATTTACTTCCCAAGAAGGCACGTCTGTTAGGGGCATGTAAACCTCTGCCTCTAACTCTGACCTCCTACTCACATTTCTATACCGTTTCAACAGCTGCCTACAAGTCATCTCCTCCTGGGTACCCACCGTCACTTGAAAGTTACCAGGTCTGAAATGACATCCGTCATCTCCTCTAGCCTCTGGCTCACCACTTCCTATAGGCTTTCCCTTCTAAACAGGTTTCATATTTGCCCCTTAAGTTTCATCCTCTCTGCCACCACCTTCCTGGGGGGTACTTACCACTTTCCAACCCAGCTGGCCTGTCTCTAGCCCCATCCCCTCCAGTTTAGCTGACATATACAGCTGCCAGGTTGTCAGAAACACCCCTTTCGTTTCACCCCTGTTTACAAAATCTTCCTCCTCTCTCTTCACGGCCCCCTCCTCAAGTCCTATCTGCATACAGTCTTTTCTTGGTCTCTCCCTTCTCTGAACTTCTATGGAATCTATTGTAGGGATGGCATGATCTGGCATTGACTATTTTGGTTTGTTTTCTAGTTGCAGCTTGGCTTTTAATCTGTCTCTAATGAGTTCTTTTTTTTTTTTTTTTTTTTTTTTTTGGGGTACGCGGGCCTCCCCCTGCCGTGGCCTCTCCCGCTGCGGAGCACAGGCTCCGGACGCGCAGGCCCAGCGGCCGTGGCCCACGGGGCCAGCCGCCCCGCGGCAGGTGGGAGCCGCCCCGCGGCACGTGGGATCCTCCCGGACCGGGGCGCGAACCCGGTTCCCCCGCATCGGCAGGCGGACGCGCAACCGCCGCGCCACCAGGGAAGCCCTCTGATGAGTTCTTTGAAGGCACCAAGCAGAGGGCTGGGCAAAGAACAGGTGCTCAGTTTCTGATGCGAAAAGTTTGAGCATTTGACCTTGGCGGAAGAAGAAATAAAGGAAGAAATACATAAAAGACGGAAGAAAGGGTGTTGAGATTTGAAACCTCTTACCTCACATGTTCCATACTGCACCATTACTTGCGACATAAAGATCACATTTCCCAAGGTTTTAATATCCTCCCCTTCCCATGCCTGAATAGGTTCCGAAAGTATCTGCAACTCCAGCTGTTTTCTCTTTCTGACATCTTGGCACTGCCCCTACAGAACCAAGGCAGAACATACTGAAACAGGAATTCTTCTGAAACAGACCTAAAACAAGGCTAAAGTAAGAAGCGGCTCTTGACTATCAGGTTTCCGCTGAGTCCCTATTCCTCACCACGAGCCCCATTCACCAGGTCCGTTCCGGACAGATGGAAAGATCCACTACCTTAAATCTCTAGCCTTCAGCCCCTAAACATTTTGTAAGGAGGAGCCACTTCTCATTTTGCAAAACATCAAGGTAAAGTGGTAGAAGGGGGTTGCCTCTCCCTCCCCACAAGGACTAAGGGAAGACGAGTAGCAGAATCACGTCAAACAGGACCAGTAGGTTCAGATCCGCTGCTTGGTGTCCCTGCTCGCTCCAGCTCCTCTCCATCTTGTCTAGCTTTGCATAAATCGTGCTTTGTTACCAAGCAATTTTATTTTTCTAACTCAGTTTCCAACCAAGTGACATCTTAATTTACAAAATGACTCCAAGAGTTATCGAAAAAGAGAAAATTAAACTCCTTATGTCACAGTTAACCAAACTGATCTTATAAGGAAACATATGCACTGCCCTATACTTTGTTTTGGGACCAGTAGTAGATTGCTATGAAAAAGTACTAAGTTAATTTTTATCCCTGAAAGGATTGGAAAAAGAGATACAACTGAATTTCACAGATACAGACTGAAAATACAAGCCAAGAAATAACACGTGGGGTATGACTACTATATATTTGTATATAGTATATACTATATACGTATATATCTCACTGCTTCAGAAAATGTGAAGTTATCTTAAAATAATTTAACAGTATTCACTCTAAATCGAATATGAAAATAAGCATATGGTTAGTTATGTTCCTGTTTCCAAATGACTATCATAGTGTTTGGGGGCGTGTTTTCTATACAATCTCTGCTGCCCCTTTCAGGTAAATGGAAACTCGAGGAAATAAATTCACTGCACTCATATTTTTGAGGCCTAGAATGGGAATAAGTATACTACAACCATGAAAGCAAGTTTTACAACATGTAAAATGATTAGAATGAAGTATCATTTTTCAAATGAGACATTTTATATTCAACTTACATAGGAAACAAGAGAAGGGACACAAGTAGTTATAAATGCCATGGGTTTCAGTGGGCTGTTCCCTTGGGTTGAACCACGTCAAACTGCCAATATTCCACCATTTTTTACCCACAACAGCAATTTTAACCTGATACCTTATACTCTGGTCTTCAACTTGCTGTTTAACTGTGGACACGTCAGGTACAGATCTTTCGACAGCAATAAAAACGAGGTGATGGCGAATGTTGCATCACAACCTTACACAACCCCATCACTTGGAGTACTACAGAAATGTCTAAAATTAAGCTCAATTTAATCAATCACCCCAAATAACCTTTTCTTTCCTCCTAAAATGCCACCAAGCAGTTTTACATCAGTGGGTTCAAGAGGACATTAAGCCATTGTGCTCGAGATTCAAGATAAAAGGTAACTTTGATAGCACTCTGTATACAGCAATTGTATTTTAGTCGGGTTTCTTTTTCCTTTTAGATTTGATGAAGGATTTCTTTTTCATATGCAAAGAATAGACTCACACCTTTCCGCCTAAGTAGACGAATCCGGTATTGATGCCGATCAGTGAAGGACGAGTTGCACAGACATAAGGTGAGTAACACGGGGGTAAAGACAAAGAGACAAAAGGAAACCCCCCACCTACACAGCCATGCTTAATGTGGCAGAGACTTCAAATGTGAGTGCTTTACACCCTCAGCCTGGCAACCTTTCACAGGTAAGCGCGATGTTTGGAAGACAACATTAAATGAAACAATCACTGCGATACGGTCACTAGAGCTTATTGTTTCCACTCTAGAGACCTTTGCAGAAGGAAAGAAACATTACACACAAGTCACTCTTTTAGGAACAAAGCATACAAAATGGAGAATTATAATTTTAGAAGCATCACCTACCATGAGAGTTTTGAATGCTATGATTGCTTTCAGAATATCCTGGTGATCTGGATGCGTATCCTATTAAAGGAGTACATTTTAAAACAATATTAAAGGAGAACAGAGCAGTGATTGCAGGGGTTAGGGGTGGGAGGAGGGTGTGGCTCCAAAGAGATCCAAAGAAGACATTTTGAGGGATGATGGAATTGTTCTGTATCGAGACAGTAGTGGTGGTAACTCGAATCTATACGCATGTTAAAAGTCATAGACCTGTACCCCAAAAGAAAAAAGTCAGTTTTACCGTATGCTAACTTGAAGATTAAAAAATAAAACAGCATTTGAGCGTTTGGAATCTCAGCACCTCTAATGATTAGGTGATGAAGAAATTAAGATGGCTGGGAACACATTATATATTTGGTAACAACATACTAGGTACAGTTATCGAGGCAAGAGTTCCCATTTGCCTTTTTGCTGTTATACCATGGATAATAAATAATAATTATGTGAGGAGTGGCATCATTAGGTCATGTTGTTAGTAAATGACAAGAGGTAGGGAATTGTAGAAACAGAGTGGTGGTTAGAGAGAAATCAATCCAATCTCATTTCCTACACCGCCTCCATTTTCTTTCAGCAGACTCAACATGGCAGACGGGAAAAAATTCCAGGTCTCATACCATGTGCTCCTTCTTAAGCAAGCTGATTATATTTGGTCTGCAATTCCACAGTACTCACAACCCTGAAAAGTGAACAGGTTCAAAAATGGCCTTGAGGAATCCACAGCTGCATAACTGTTTATGAAGGGAAAGTAGGGCTCCTTGCGGGAGATGTCCAGCTAACCTCTGGAATTCAGCTGCAGTAAAAGGAAGACAAAATCTGCTGTTCAATCAGCTCTGGGTGATAAAATACAGAGCTGAGTAGACTAAGGGTCTGACCCAAGCCAAGAACAGCACTGCTTATGAAAAGAAAGGTTGTACTCCTTCATAAATGTATCCTTCTGCAAATCGGCTGATCATTGAGAAGTTCAAGTTCTACTCTGCCATGAGCCAGCAGCCATACTCAATGATCAGAAAGCTGGCTAAAGTGTCTCACCAGATGGTGAACTTGTACTCAGGATACGTATTATCTGACCACGGGAAACGAAAGGCAGCCAAAGGCAGGTGGCCACCGGT
This sequence comes from Physeter macrocephalus, assembly GCF_002837175.3. Lineage (NCBI taxonomy): Eukaryota > Metazoa > Chordata > Mammalia > Artiodactyla > Physeteridae > Physeter > Physeter macrocephalus. The sequence goes on from NC_041234.1 coordinate 107,248,483, forward strand.
GCGTGAAGCAGGAGTAGAAACGGGCTCTGAGACAAGAAGGGCCAAGACAGAGGATCCAGGCAGTAGGAGTACCTGGGATTTTACTTGCCCAGATGACGTGTCTATTTGCACTTCAGCACTGAGCAGTTCCAGAAACTGGGGCCACGTGTTTCTGGATTTTTGTGATAAACAAGGAGGGGCAAACCTCAAACGGTTCAGTGAACAGCTTTAGCTTTTGGAAAGCCATCCAGAGGTCCACACCTTCCTGGGCCCTAACTGAAATTTCATTCCGGCAGGCCAAAGAACCTGAGAACGTGCTTTCGCTCAGGGTACATGCTTTCAATCCTTACAAATGCTCACAAGACAGGCAGCGTGCAACCTTTTTCTTTAAAGATAATCAAACCCTTTCAAACCTCAAAACCTTTCCCCAGACACAGGAAGAACAAGTAGGGTAAATGCAGCTTCACCCCTCGGGCCTTCCTCCCCCATCCCCATCCCCCATGCTCCATCACACAAGAACAGCTCAAGAAGCTACCCCTGCTGATTGGCTTTTAATAAAGAGGATTTGGGCTCTTGAGGCAAAAATATTCAATCCTCAGGCCTCACTGCAAATCTGAATATTTAGAAAAGGTGATAGCTATGCTACAGCTGTTGCAAGTAAACTGTACATTTTTAAACAAAAATGTGAGGGGGCTTTGATGGAGATGTATGGCTGCATAAAGAGAGAAACTGAGAGTGGACCCATTTATTCATCTTTAAAGAAATACCAGAATCTTCCACTGTAATCCAGAGTCAGAAAGCTGAATGACCACAGTGCTCTAGGGATAAACATTCCTGTCTATAATGAAAAATGTTCTGTACATTTTCTGATGCTGTTTTGCTTTGTTTAGCTCCCACAAGAAATCTGGTTCATATATCAGAGCAACAGAAGATTTCTTGGTGGAAGATTTCTCTGTAGAACCACCATCTACCGATGAGAGGGCAGAAGAAAACCTAAGTCAACCAGTGAGCAGAGACTTGAGGAAGCAACAGGACCGGGGCTGGGAGAAGAGAGGGGAGGGAGAATGATCATGAATATTTAATAGTAAAGTATGGGTATCTTTCAGTTATTAGACGAATAAGTCCTGGGGATCTAATGTACAGCACGGTGACTGGAGTTGATAATACTGTATTGTATACTTCAAAGTTGCTTAAAAGAAAAGAAAAGAAAAGAAAAGAAAAGATCTTGAAAGTTCTCACTAAAAAAAAAAAAGGTAGGTATGTGAGGTGATGGATGTGTTAATTAACGTGATTGTGGTCATGATTTTACAATGTATGTGTATATTAAATCATCACATTGTACATCTTAAAAAAAATCACGTTGTACAACCTAAATATATACAATTTTTATTGGCCAGTCATACCTCAATAAAGCTGAAAAAAATAAGTAAAAATAAGTAAAAAAAAAATCTTCAGAGGGGGAAAAAAAAAAAAGAATGTCCCCTTCTTATTTTGCTGAATAAAGAGGAAAACTAAAAGCCCGGGAACAGGGAAGACTGGATCAAGTAAATTTTGAAACCCAGGTTTTTTCTGAACTCCTTAGTAAGGCTAGTTTGGAGGCGGTACTGGCTGCTTCCTCCAGAGCAGAGGCTCATCCTTTGTACAGGAGCTTAAAATAGCTCGCCTTCCCTTACCTCCATATGCCGTTCCAACTCTTGCAAGAGAGTAACATACTTTTCCAGTCGCATGAAAGGTTTGCTGAGACTTGTTGTTAAAATGAGGATACCTGGGCTAGATGCACCTTGATTTTCCATAAATCGTTCCAGATCATCACTGGCAAAAGAACGAATATAGTTTTGTTACTGCTTAATATTCCATGTAAAGAGTTACCAACTGAACATGATTTTCCTGTATGTCACAGCATAGAAAACCAAATAAATTTTGTATCACCAGCACAAATGCTGTCCAACGCACTTCAACTCAATTCAATCAGCATGGCGCAGAGCACTGGGCTACAGCGGTGAACCAGGCACTTATGATCCCTGGCTTTATTTTCTCATCCAACAATTATTTATTGAGCATCTAGTAAGTGACAGGCTCTGTTCTCTGTTGGGAATACAGCCCTGAAGAAAACCAAAACCCCTGCCCTTAAGAAGCCTGCACCCAGAGGCATGGGGCATACAATCTATCATATGACCTCAACGTCAGGTTTGAAAAAATCTTTTCTTAGTCACTGCAAACATTCTAGTTATTGGCTGATGAGATGCCAAGGGGAGTAACTCACCAAGTACTCCCTATCACTGGGACACCCGCTTGTAATGTGCCAGAATCAAGTCCTAAATTCAGATAGCAGCATGTTTGCATGACTAATCACTTAGCCTAGGATCTGAAAACAGTGCAGCAGCCTACCCAAATAACTCGGCTTTAAAAACAAAAAAGACTGTAGGGAATTCCCTGGTGGTCCAGTGGTTGGGACTCAGCACTCTCACTGCCGAAGGCCCGGGTTCAATCCCTGGTAGGGGAACTAAGATCTCACAAGCCGCGAGGTGTGGCCAAAAAAAAAAAAAAAAAGACTGTATTAATATCTTAGGAACCATGTTGTGTAAATGCCTAAGTCTAAGCCCGGGTTTTCTCTGCCCTTCAGCACCCTCTGGACTGTCTCCTTTCCACCAATAGGATACTGAGTCCTGGGGCTGCAAGATCACTTTAGTTTATATTTCTGCAACATAGAATTAAAGAAGGAAACCTGCTTTATCTCTTGACCCCTCTCCCTCCTTGCTCACCCATGCATATCGAATCCATCACAAGCCTTCTTGTGCCTGTTAATTCCTTTCCATTCTCACTGCCACTGACTCAGCTCAGGCCTTCATCTCTCTGGTCTGGTTCACTGCAATAGTCCAATGGACCCCCCAGCTTCCAGGCTTTCTGGCTTGTGAAGCACCCTGCAAACCACCACTTAACTCCTGTTGCTTTCCTACTCAGGAACCTCCAATTGCCTGCAAGATCAAGTCTTAACCTTTTGGATTCCCACTGTGGCCCCACCAATCTTCTCACCCCTCTCCAAGAGGGAACCCTCTACTACCAAATGACCTACTTATTCTCCTAGAATACATCTTCGACAGCGGTTCCCAACTGTGGCATGTTGCAAAAAGTTGTGCTGTGTTCAAAGAAACCTGCTATCAGTGATAACCTACTAGGGGGTTTGGGGGTGTGATGGGTTGCAGGTTACCCCATTATAGATACTCTCCCTCTACTTGGCTTTTGCGAGCAGGAGAGAAAAAGACATCGTTTCAGCTGTTAACACAGCAACCTTGAGTCACGCAGAATCACAGGGATGTCACGGAAGCTAGAACTCATCTGAGTGGTCACATCTAACCATCAAGGCTACCTGCTACCTGTTTTATCAGTTTTTGCAGTCTTGCTCCAGAAGCAGCCAAGGGGAGGGAAGTGCCCTGGACTTGAAATCATAAAACAGATTCAGTGACCCTGATCAGTTACCAACCTCAGCTGACTCATTTGTAAAGCAGAGATAAAACCTACTTCCTACTAAAATTGTGAACCTTAAATATTGGGGTTTGTAAGACTAAAATCCTTCATGCTAAGATCTCTGCATGCATTTGTTCTTGTTTAATATTCACAACAACATTTCAACACAGGTGTTATCTTCATTTTACAGACGAGAAACATGAGACTCGGAAAGCGTGAGTGAAAGCAAGTTGGAAATCACTACTGTCTGATGCTTGATGTGGAACACAGCAGTGGCATGGACCATCTCTGAGGTCTAAACCATGAAAAAAAGGAGGGTGGGAGCTGAGTTGACTTGAATAATGCAGGGAGAACTTCTAGAAGAAATAGTGTTTTGGACCTAGAGATTATCATACTAAATGAAGTAAATCAGACAGAGAAAGACAAATATCATATGATATCACTTATATGTGGAATCTGAAATATGATAGAAATGAACTTATTTACAAAACAGAAACAGACTCACAGACATAGAAAACAAACCTATGGTTACCAAAGGGGAAAGGGGGTGGGGAAGGGATAAATTAAGAGTTTGGGATTAACAGATACACACTACTATATATAAAATAGATAAACAACAAGGTCCTACTACATAGCACAGGGAACTATATTCAATATACTGTAATAAATCATAATGGAAAAGAATATGAAAAAGAATATATATCTATATGTATAACTGAATTACTTTGCTGTATACCTGAAACTAACACAACATTGTAAATCAAGTAGATTTCAATAAAAATTTTTTAAAAAGAAATAGTGCTTAATGCAAGCGACTAGGGAAACACAGGTTAACCCGCCTGTGGGTCAGATTTGGCTTAGACTAAAAAATGATCATCACATATAAAATATAATTAGGAAAATAACTCGAAGTTGGAAAGTGCATTTGAGTATGTAATTTTGAGAAAATCACTTTCCTAATTTCTTTTCAATTTCGTAAACAAGTCTTATTTTTTTCCTTTCCATGAGTAAATAACTACCTGCATCCTCAACGTTCTACTCTAATTGATACAAGGGTTACAACAATTAAAAGCAAATGTTAACGTGTACTTTATTACTTTCCATGCAGCATTCCAACTTCTAGGCTTGTTAAATATTACAAAAGAATTTAAAAAATTTTTTCAATATAACGTGAGATCACTATCTCAGAATAAAACACGGGCTATTGGGGAAAAAGTAACATTAGACTAGTGCAACAAAAGAACAAAACTGCCTTATAAAGCCACTGCCCATTATGCTAAATAGATCCTCAAAGACACATTTTACTTAGCCAAATAAATTTAATGCACAAATTAATATCATACACAAATATAACATGCAAAGATACATCAGTATACCAAAACACAATCTGTCTTTCAAATGCAGCTTTTACGTTTTATACAGCCTGTTTGAAGTGCTTTTCAAGTTTAACAGGTTCTGTATATGTGATGTGATACAACAGAAGCAGTTTTCAATGTATGAATGTTGTTTGAAACTCAACGTGCCCTTATAGAATGCATGGTGGATGGGGCTCTGGTATATTCTAGGTTGGGCTGGAAAACTGAAGAAAAGTATCATACATTATAATAACACTACAGGGCTTAACCATCTCATATACCAGTGTTTCTGTAGAATCTTTGCATAGATTTCCACTTTGAACGATGGTAACTCTAACTAGAGCAGCTAGAAAAGGACCAGATTTTCCCCGCTTTTCGCCTCACTCTCTCGCCGCCAGCCTTTCATGGGAATCACCGTGGTCTGGAAAGGGGAGGTGAAGCATGAGGAGCTGCGAGGCTGGGCGTGGCCAGTGGAAAATCCCCGGGACGCCGCGCACACTGGGTTGGGTGGATCTCACTTAGCCCTTTTTTCACTGATCCAGTCCCAGAGACTAGGCTGCCGGCTTCTTCTCCACCACTTTTTGTTTGTGGTCAGTCTCACTTGCTCCCTTCCCTGGTTGCTCAAAGACAGAACAGAATCTAGTCTCGGAATTTTTCCTCTGTGCTTCGTCCCGGAAGCAAGTACACAGCTCTGAGTTTTTCTCAAAGTCTTCATTGCTGACAACAGTGGTAAACAGAGAGTGAATAAAACTAACAAGAGGAAAAGAACACGTGGTGTTTGTGGTAGTCGCCGCAATAGAGCCGGAAGTGAGGTCCAGATCTGCCTCGGCGTTAACTCTCTCCTTCTCTCCCCCCTCTGTCTTTTCACGCCGCCGGGCTCCTCTCCCTTGTGAAAAGGATGGATGCCACAACGAAGCACGGGAGAGAAGTGGGTATTTTTGTAAGGGTGAAGTTACTCCCAGGAAGAAATAAGAGCCACAATAGCAAGCCAGAAGGGGAGAGAGAGGGGAAATCCCAAAAGACCTCACCCAGGACCGAGCAAAAGACTGGGGCGGTCATTCAAATATATGTAAATATGGGGAACAAACATATCAAGATTGGGGTCTGCTTATATCTCCAAATTCAGATAATGCATCACTGCACTTTTCACAAGGCACCAACACACAGTCCTACAATTTTCAGGCTGCGTCTGGTCTCATTGTCAATCGTCACAAGCATTTCTAGTATGATACTGCTACCTGCCGGCCGAAATGAAGAAGTTCACCTAACTGGCTTGCTCTGACTCAGAGATTTTCCCGCTTCGAAGCATCTACAGCTTTAGCAGAAATCCACCAATGTCCCTATTTCAGCTGAAACCTTCGTATAAAACAGGATTTTAATCTGAGTTTTCTGAGAATTTCACTCAACTATGCTTTGCCTCTAGTATGTCAGCATAAATTACGACAAGATGCCTAGAAAATAGCTGAGATTATATTAGAAGCACCTCTGAGGATAACCCCAAGTATTTTAATTTAATTTTCATTCCTTACATGGGAATAAACCACTAAGATAAAAATTCAGTTCCATGGGACTCCAGTGAGTCTTCCATCATTTCAAGGGATATTATAAAATTCTCCAAAAAAATCACTAATCATATATAAAATAGATAAACAACAAGGACCTACTATATAGCACAGGGAACTATATTCAGTATCTTGTAATAACTTATAATGGAAAAGAATCCGAAAAAGAATATATATCTATATGTATACATAGATATATGTACACTGAATCACTTTGCTGTACACCTGAAACCTTGTAAATAACTATACTTCAATTAAAAAAAATCACTAACCAAAATCAAGCAAACAGGGTATAGTAATTTCCCCCCAAAGTTGAGAATCTTTCAATTAACTGTGCAACAAACTTTAAATCATAATGTTTGAAGGAATCTCTACTGCTATTTATACTTTAAACTCCTAACATGGGTAAATGCAGAGTCAGTAGTATTTTAGCACACAGAATTACAAGAGAAAATTCTCTAAACACTACAAAAGTCTGCCATCTGAGGTACACCATTTCTTTCTGGTATTTATCCAGAATTGCTATTCTCAGATCAGAAGAAAAAGAATACATGCTCATATAAATGGCAAGCTAACATGATGGGATCTCTTTTCATTGGCATTAAGAAATTTACCCTTATCCACACAGGATTGTTTACATAGCCATCACAGGAAAAATGCCTCTGAACCATATTTTTCTTTAATGAAGATAAGTAGTGAAGTATGAAAACATTCCTGGAAATAATAAAAACAAACTTAGGACGGAGGTTCCCTCGGGGGAGGGAGGGAGGAGCAGGAAATATTGGAAAGTATACACAGGACTCCAATTGCAAGCTATAATTTGATTCTTAAGCTGAATGGTGGGTACGTGGGTGTACTTCATTTTATCTCTGTTCTTTGTATGCTTGAAATATTGCATAATTTTTTTCTAAAAAACAACGAGAAGCTGGTAGAAGATGAATAAAGCAGACATGGGAGGTGGCAGCAAGTAACCTTGTGCTATATGCCAGGTACTTGGTATACATTATTTCACTGAATCCTCACACCAACCCTGCAAGGTAGGTGATTTTATCCTCATTTTACAAGTGAGGAAACTAAGGCTTAAAGATTAAGTGAATCACCCTGGGTAACACAGCTTCTAAGTGGCAGAACTGTAAACTGAGACAATATAAAAGTGGGAAAAAGTTTTTAGGCTGACATCAAGGAGTGGCATGAAGGAGGTGGTGGCATGAGATGCTACGTGGACCCATCCCCCGGGGAAACAATCAGAGCTAGTGGAACCTAAAAAACAACCATTTAAAGTCTCTAGAAAGTGTTCCAATGACATCTGGTAAATGAAGAAAACATTTATTCAAGAAAATATTCTAAAACTCAGTAAGAATAGGGAGAGCTTGGTATTTGAGCCCTGACCTGCTCTCTCCCTCTCTCCCTCCTCCCTCCTCCTGGCTCAGTTTGCCAGAAGCCCCTCCAGGCAAGTGTGGACAAGAAGAGAGGGCTCCCCTTGCCCTCAACTCCCAACCCAAGGACACAATATCTCACTAGCGTATCTCAACTGCTTCAGCTCCGAGCTGAAGACGCTGAATGCCTAGCGAGTGTGGCTGAGAGACTGGATGGAGAGGGAGGACGCAGGCTGAAAATACTGGCACCAAATTACCCTCACCCCAGCTCACTTGTAGGGTAGAGGTTCTGTGCTGGGAAAGGTAAACAGAGAAGACCAGAGGCTACTGCCCTGCCTAGCACCCAGAGTAGTGGCTCAAAGATTTTGCCCAGGGGAGAGGCAGACAGACTATAGGAACAGAGAGCTTTCCTCAAAGGAATTGGTTCTAGTTGAAAAACTGTGGGGAAATTCAAGCCTAAGGTCTCTTGCAAAAGCAAGGAAGATTTTGGTGGTAAGAAAATGAGAGAAGGCTGGTCCTCTTAATTAAGAACAACAAGCTACACACGAGGCCAGCTAGGTCAGTAGAGAGAACCAGCAAATTTCAAAGACTGGTCTCGAAAAACTACCCCTAGAATAAAGAGCCCAGAAATAAACCCACAGGCCTACAGTCAATTAATCTTCGACAAAGGAGGCAAGAATATACAATGGAGAAAAGACAGTCTCTTCTATAAGTGGTGTTGGGAAAGCTGGACAGCCGCATGTAAATCAATGAAGTCAGAACACTCCCTCACACCCTACAGAAAAATAAACTCAAAATGGCTTAAAGACTTAAATGTAAGACAGGACATCATAAAACTCCTAGAAGAGAACATAGGCAAAATATTCTCTGACATAAATTGTACTAATGTTTCCTTAAGTCAGTCTCCCAAGGCAATAGAAATAAAAGCAAAAATAAACAAATGGGACCTAATCAAACTTTAACCTTTTGCACAGCAAAGGAAACCATCAACAAAATGAAAAGACAACCTACAGACTGGGAGAAAATATTTGCAAACAATGTGACTGATAAGGGCTTAATTTCCAAAAGATACAAAAAGCTCATACAACTCAATATCAAAAAAACAAACAACCCAATCCAAAAATGGGCAGAAGACCTAAGTAGACACTTCTCCGAAGAAGACATACAGATGGCCAACAGGCACATGAAAAGATGCTCAACATCACTAATTATTAGAGCAATGCGAATCAAAGCTACAATGAGGTATCACCTCACACAGACAGTAAATAAGAATGTTAATATAACAAATGCTGTAAATATATCCTCACTCTCCTTTCTTCTATCAGTTCCATTAATAGAAAATTATATTAATAATAACGATGGCGAGCTTCCCTGGTGGTTCAGTGGTTGTGAATCCACCTGCCAATGCAGGGGACATGGGTTCGAGCCCTGGTCTGGGAGGATCCCACGTGCTGTGGAGCAACTAAGGCCGTGCGCCACAACTACTGAGCCTGCGCTCTAGAGCCCGCGAGCCACAACTACTGAGCCCGCGAGCCACAACTACTGAAGCCCACGCGCCACAACTACTGAAGCCCGCGCGCCTAGAGCCTGTGCTCCGCAGCAAGAGAAGCCACCTCAGTGAGAAGCCTGCGCACCACAACAGAGTAGCCCCTGATCTCAGCAACTAGAGAAAACCCACGTGCAGCAGCAAAGACCCAATGCAGCCAAAAATTAAATAAATGAATAAATAAATAAATTTAAAATGATAATAATAATAACGATGGCAATGTATTAATGGGTTCATAACATATAGACATAACGTGTATAACAACAGTGGCACAAAAAGAGAAGTGGAAATAGAGGTATACTAGGAGTAACATTTTTATATCTCACTAGAATTAAGTTACTGTAAACATGAAGCAGATTCAGACAAATTAAGATATATATATGGAAAGCCTCAAAGCAAACACTAAAAAAATAATTCATGGGGGTGGGAGCAAGGATTGACTGAAATGGGCATAAGGGATCTTCTGTGACAGAAATGTTCTTAAATTGGATTGTGATGGTTGCACAACTCTATACATTTACTAAATGTAAGTTAAACAAATTGATTAAAAAAGTAAAATAAAATAAAATAATTCAAAAACCCATAAAAGGACATTGGGTTTCAGCTCTGACATCCAAAGAGCTTAGAAGTTATCATTACCACGCTTGCAACAAGAAAAACACTGAACAAACTGAAAATCAATTACTTTTCTTGGATCCACTGAGAATTGAGATCACAGGGAAAACCACCACCCCCAAATCTAGAAAGACAGGCAAACACAAAGAATTAGAACTGAGATCAACTTCGCTGAGGAGAAGCCACTGGAGACAATAACGTAGGACCACTCAAATGGAAATTGTGATGAACTGCAAGAGTCTGAGCGTGGACTAGCTTGACAATTAAAAACTCCCAGGGACCCAGTCTTGGAGAGACCAAAATTTTTGTGGGTTTTGCATCCAGGAACCCAAGCAGGTTCTCATGGAGAAGATCACAGAAAAATCCCTTTGTGTTTCAGGGAGGGGGAGAGAAAACTAACCATTTTGAAATGCTCCCAGAACATTCTCTATAACAAAGGCTTGCTCTCCAAGGGAAAACTATGTTGCCAGAGCCTTATCTGATCCTATCTCAACTTCCTGTCATATGTGAGAGGAGAAAAAAAAAAAGCCTAGGAAACTCTTCTACAGATCCAAGCTCAGGGGCACCAGTCCACTAAATAAGTGAAATTTATTCATAATATTATAGAATCCATCCCCTCGACTACACCTTACACCACATCAACATGGCTCCAATATAACAACGGTGGATTACAGCTGAGAGAGCTGCAAGACACAGACTCTATTTATGAAGGAATTCTTAGGAAACACAAAGATACAGAGGGAGGAAAAAAACAAAGAAACTAGAAGAAACTGAAGCCCCTAGTACTCATAAAATTCACAAGCAACAAATGAAAAAATAAATAAGTGGGACTAGATCAAACTAAAAAGCTACTGCACAGCAAAGGAAACCATCAATAAAATGAAAGGCAAACTATGGAATGGGAGAAAGTATTTGCAAGTCACAATCTGATAAGGGGCTATATTCAAAACATATAAAGAGCTCACACAATGCAATAGCAAAACAAACAAACAACAACAAAAAAACAAGCCAAACAATCTGATTTAAAAATGGGCAGAAGAACTGAATAGACAATTTTCCAAAGAAAACATACCAATGACCAACAGGTACATAAAAAGGTACTCAATATCACGAATCATCAGGGAAATGCAAATCAAAACAACAATGAGGTACCACCTCACACCTGTTAGGATGGCTGTTATCAAAAAGACGAGAGATGACAGGTGCTGGAGAGGATGTGGAGAAAAGGGAACCCTCCTGCACTGTTGGTGGGAATGTAAAGTGGTGCAGCCACTATGGAAAACTGTATGGACGTTCCTCAAAAAATTAAAAATATATCTACCATATGACCCAGCAATTCCATTCCTGAGTATATAACAAAAATAAAAACAAAACAAAACCCAGGGCTTCCCTGGTGGCGCAGTGGTTGAGAGTCCGCCTGCTGATGCAGGGGACACGGGTTCGTGCCCCGGTCCGGGAAGATCCCACATGCCGCGGAGCGGCTGGGCCCATGAGCCATGGCCGCTGAGCCTGCACGTCTGGAGCCTGTGCTCCACAACGGGAGAGGCCACAACAGTGAGAGGCAAAAAACCAAAAACACTAATTAGAAAAGATACATGCACCCCAATATTCATAACAGCACTCTTTACAATGGCCAAGATATGGAAACAACCTGAGTGTCCATGGACAGACGAATGGATAAAAAAGCTGTGAGATATATATATATATGACTACTAACCAGCCATGAGAAAGAAAGAGGGCATTACGCTAGGTGAAATAAACCAGACAGAGAAAAATAAATACTGTATGGTATCACTTACATGTGGAATCTAAATAAAAAGTCAAACTCAAAAAGAGAGAGAGGGAGAGACTTGTCACATATAACAGAATACCCTTACTATTAGCGGGTCTCTCAGCAGAATCTTGGCAGGTCAGAAGGGAGTGGAATGATATACTGAAAGTACTGAGAGAAAAATATTGCCAACCAAGAATATACTATCTGGCAAAATTATCCTTCATAAACAAAGGAGAAATAAAGACTTTCCCAAATAAACAAAAGCCGGGGGAGTATATCACCACTTGACCTGCCTTACAAGAAATTCTAAAGAGAGTCCTTTAAGCTGAAATGAAAGGACACTAAACAGCAACACAATAGCATTCTTAAGTATAAAGATCACTGGTAAAGTTAAATATATGGACAAATACAGAATACTATAATACTGTTAGCCATAGTACATAAATTGCTTTAATTCTGGCATAGAAATTAAGAGATAAAAGTATAAAAATAACTATAAAAAGATGCTAATGGATACACAATATAAAAAGATGTATCTTGTGACATTAATAACATAAAGTGGAGGGGAAGTAAAAGTGTAGAGTTGTGTGTGTGACTGAAGTTAAGTTTTTATCAACTTAAAAGAGATTGTTGTAAAATGTTTTATGTAAGCCCTAAGGTAACCACAAAGAAAATATCTATAGATGATACACAAATGAAAATGAGAAAGGAATCAAATCATGTCACTACACAAAATCAATAAAACAGAAAGGAAGACAGCAAGAGACAAGAGACAAAAAAGCTACAAGATAGACAGAAAACAATGAACAATGGCAATAGTAAGTCCTTCCCTTTCAATAATTACTTTAAATTTAAATGGATTAAACTCCTCAATTAAAAGATATAGAATGGCTGAATGGATTAAAAAAAAAAAGACCCAAATATATGCTGTCTACAAAAGTCTCACTTTATTATTTTTTTATTTTTTACTTTTTTGCGTTACGTGGGCCTCTCACTGTTGTGGCCTCTCCCATTGCGGAGCACAGGCTCCGGACGCGCAGGCTCAGCGGCCATGGCTCACAGGCCCAGCCGCCCCACGGCATGTGGGATCTTCCCGGACCGGGGCACGAACCTGTGTCCCCTGCATCGGCAGGCGGACTCTCAACCACTGTGCCGCCAGGGAAGCCCCTCTCACTTTATTTTTAAAGACACACTCAGGCTGAAAGTGAAGGGATAGAAAAAGACAGTCTATGCAAATGGTAACCAAAGGAGCACAAGGGTGGCCACACTTATATTGGACAAATAGACTTTATATCAAAAACTGTCAAAAGAGACAAAGAAGGACAAAAAAAGTATCATAGCAAAAGGATCAACTCACCGAAAAGATATAACAATTAAAATATGTATATATGCAACCAACATCAGAGCACCCAAATATATGAAGCAAATATGGACAGAAATGAAGGGAGAAATAGACAGCAACACAATAATAGCAGAGAAGTTTAATACCCCACTAGCAATAATGGATATAACATCCAGATAGAAGATAAGGACTTGAAAAACACTTATAGATCAAATAGACCTAGCAGACATATAAATATCATTCCACCCAACAGAGCAGCATATGCATTCTTTTAGAGTGCCCAAAGACCATTCGTCAGGTTAGGTTACATGTTTTATCACAAAACAAAACTTAACAACTTTAAAAATATTGAAATCATACCAAGTATTCTTTCTGACCACAATAGAATGAAACTAGAAATTAATAGAAATAAAACTGGAAAATTCACAAATATATGGAAATTAAACAACACTCTGTTGAACAACCAACGGGCCACAGAAGAAATCAAAAGGGAAACTAAAAAATATCTTGAGACAAATTATAATAAAAATACAACATATCAAAACTTATGGAATGCAACAAAATATTTCAAAGAGGGAAGTTTATAGTGATAAATGCCTATTATTAAAAAAGAAGACAGATCTCAAACACCTTGACTTTATACCTCAAGAAATTAGAAAAAGAACAAAAAAATTAGGTCTAAAGTTAGCAGAAGAAAGGAAATAATAAAGATTAGAGCTGAAAAGATAAATGAAATTGACCTTTAGTACACTAAGAAAAAAGACTCAAATAAATAAAATCAGAAATGAAATAAGAGACATTAAAACTGATGCCACAGAAATAAAAAGGATCATACGAGACTATAGGCATACCTCTTTTTATTGCACTTCACTTTATTTTGCTTCGTGTATATCGCGATTGTTACAAATTGAAGGTTTGTGGCAACCCTGTGTCAAGCAAATCTATCTGCGCCATTTTTCCAATAGCATTATTTTTTAATGAAGATATACACATTTTTTAAACATAATATTAACGCACGCTTAATAGACTATAGTATAGTGTAAACATAACTTTTACATGCATTAGGAAACAAAAAAAATTCATGTGACTAGCTTTATTGCAGTGGTCTGGAACCGAACCTGCAATATCTCCAAGGTATGTCTATACTATGAACAATTATACACTAACAAACTGAATAACCTAGAAGAAAAAGACAAATTCCTGGAAGCATACAACCTACCAAGACTGACTCATGAAAAAATAGAAAATTTTAACAGGCCAATAATGAGTAAGAAGATTGAATTAGTAATCAAAAACCTCCCTGGAGGTACAGTGGTTAAGAATCTGCCTGCCAACGCAGGGGACATGGGTTTGATCCCTGGTCCCGGAAGATCCCACATGCTGCAGAGCAGCTAAGCCTGTGTGCTGCAACTACTGAGCCCACATGCCACAACTACCGATGCCCGCGTGCCTAGAGCCTGTGCTCTGCAACAAGAGAAGCCACCACAATGAGAAGCCCACGCACCACAATGAAGAGTAGCCTCCGCTTGCCACAACTAGAGAAAGCAATGAAGACCCAATGTAGCCAAAAATAAATGAATTTACAAACCAAAAAACAAACAAAAAAACCTCCCAACAAAGAAAAGCCCAGGACCAGATGGCTTCACTGGTGAATTCTATAAAACATTTAAAAATGAATTAACACTGGGGACTTCCCTGGTGGTCCATTGGTTAAAACTCCACACTTACACCACAGGGGGTGTGGGTTTGATCCCTGGTCGGGGAACTAAGATCCCACATGCCCCATGGCATGGCCAAAAAATAAATAAATAAAATTTTTTTAAAAAAATGAATTAACACCAATCCTCCGCAAACTCTTCCAAAATAATTAAAGAGATAGAAACACTTTCAAACTCATTTTATGAGACCAGCATTACCCTGATACAAGAGCCAGAGAAAGACATCACAAGAAAAGAAAACTATACACCAATATCCTGAAGAATATAGATGCCAAAGTCCTCAACAAAATACTAGCAAACCAAATGTAATAGCACACTAAAGGCATCATACACCATGACCAGTGGAAAATATACCTAGGATGCAAGGATGATTTGACATACAAAAATCAAACAATGTGATACATCACACTCGAAGGGCAAAAGATAAAAAATCATATGATCATCTCAATAGATGCAGAAAAAGCATTTGACAAAAATCCAACATCCTTTCATGATAAAAACAAAAATGCTCAACTAATTAAGAATAGAAGGAAATTGCCTCAACATAAGAAGGCAATATATGAAAAGCACACAGCTAACATCATAGTCAATGGTGAAAAACAGAGCTTTTTCCTCTAAGGTCAGGAACAAGGCACAGATGCCCACTTTGGTCACTTCTATTCAACACAGTACTGGATGTCCTAGCCAGATAGGCAAGAAAGAAAAATAAAAGGCATACAAATGGAAAAGGAAGAAGTAAAATGATCTCTGTTCACAGATGACATGATTTTAAATGTAGAAAACCCTAAAGACTCCACAAAACCTGGTAAAACTAATAAACGAATTCAGTAAAGTTGCAGGATTCAAAATTAACATACAGAAATCAGTTGCATTTCTATACATTAACAATGAACTAGCCAAAAAAATAAAGAAAGAAAGAAAGAAAGAAAGAAAGAAAGAAAGAAAAGAAATCTCATTTATTGATACAATAGCATCCAAAGAATAAAATACTTAGGACTAAACTTAACCAAGGAGACCGAAGACTTGTACACTGAAAATTACAAAACATTGATGAAAAAATTAAAGAAGGAACAAACAAGTGTAAAGACATCCCATGTTCACAGATCAGAAGAGTTTATACTGTTAAAAATGTCCAGACGTCAAAAGTGATCTACAGATTCAATGCAATCCCTATAAATCCTCAATAGCATTTTTTTTAACAGAAACAGAAAAAAACAATCTCAGAATTCATATGGAACCAAAATGAACCCCAAATAACAAAGTTGGAGGTTTCACACTTCCTTATGCCAAAACATATTACAAATCTACAGTAATTAAAACAGTATGGTTGGCACAAAGAGAGACACTAGATCAAAGGAACAAATTAGAAAGCCTAGAAATAAATCTATGTGTATATGTTTAATTGATCTTTGACAAGGGTGCCAAGAATATATAATGAGAAAAAAACAGTCTTCAACAAATGGTACTGGGAAAACTGAATATGCACATGCAAAAAAAAAAAAGAAACTGGAACCTTACCTCACACCACACACAAAAATCAACTCAAAATGGATTCAAGACTTAAACATAAAACCTGAAGCTCTAAAATTCCTGGAAGTAAACAGGAGAAATCCTTCAAAACATTGGTCTTGGCAATGATTTCTTGAATATGATACCAAGAGCACAGTTAACAAAACGAAAAATAGGCAAGTGGAACTACATCAAACTAAAAGGATTTTTCACAGCAAAGGAAACAATCAGCAGAGTGAAAAGGCAACCTATGGAAAAGGAAAAAATATTTACAAATCATATATTTGATAAGGGTCTAATCTCCAAAAAAAATAAGGAACTCCTACAACTCAAGAGTAAAGATACTAATAACCTAACTTAGAAGTGGGCAAAGCAACAAACACATGAAAGAATGCTCAACATCATTAATCATTAGAGAAATGCAAATCAAAAGTACAATGAGATATCACCTCACACCAGTCAGAATGACCATCATCAAAAAAATCTACAAACAATAAATGCTGGAGAGGGTGTGGAGAAAAGAGAACCCTCTTGCACTGTTGGTGGGAATGTACATTGATACAGCCACTATGGAGAACAGTATGGAGGTTCCTTAAAAAACTAAAAATAGAACTACCATACGACCCAGCAATCTCACTACTGAGCATACACCCCAAGAAAACCATAATTCAGAAAGATTCATGGACCACAATGTTCACTGCAGCTCTATTTACAATAGCCAGAACATGGAAGCAACCATATGCTGACACATATAAATGGAATCTAAAAAAAAGAAAAAAAAATGGTCATGAAGAACCTAGGGGCCGGGCGGGAATAAAGATGCAGACCTACTAGAGAATGGACTTGAGGACATGGGGAGGGGGAAGGGTAAGCTGGGACAAAGTGAGAGAGTGGCATGGACATATATACACTACCAAATGTAAAACCGATAGCTACTAGTGGGAAGCAGCCGCATAGCACAGGGAGATCAGCTCGGTGCTTTGTGACCACCTAGAGGGGTGGGATAGGGAGGGAGGGAGACGGAAGAGGGAAGAGATATGGGGATATACGTATATGTATAACTGATTCACTTTGTTATAAAGCAGAAACTAACACACCATTGTAAAGCAATTATACTTTAATAAAGATGTTAAAAAAAAAAAGAAGTGGGCAAAGGATTTGAATAGACATTTTTCCTAAGAAGACATACAGCTTTCTGCTTGTGGACGCCGTCGAGTAAGCATCGTTGACGTCTTCCCCCCTCCTCCACTGCCGTCATGTCTAAGTCAGAGTCACCCAAAGAGCCCGAACAGCTGCGGAAGCTCTTCGTCAGAGGTTTGAGCGTTGAAACAACCGATGAGGGTCTGAGGAGCCATTTTGAGCAGTGGGGAACGCTCACAGATTGTGTGGTAATGAGGGATCCAAACACCAAACGCTCCAGAGGCTTCAGGTTTGTCACATATGCCACTGTGGAGGAGGTGCACGCGGCCATGAGTGCAAGGCCACACAAGGTGGACGGAAGAGTTGTGGAACCAAAGAGGGCGGTCTCAAGACAAGATTCTCAAAGACCTGGTGCCCACTTAACTGTGAAAAAGATTTTTGTTGGTGGCATTAAAGAAGACACTGAAGAACATCATCTAAGAGATTATTTTGAACAGCAGGGGAAAATTGAAGTGACTGAAATCATGACTGATCGAGGCAGTGGCAAAAAGAGAGGCTTTGCTTTCGTAACCTTTGATGACCATGACTCCGTAGACAAGACTGTCACTCAGAAATACCATACTGTGAACGGCCACAACTGTGAAGTAAGGAAAGCCCTATCTCAGCAAGAGATGGCTAGTGCCTCATCCAGCCAAAGAGGTCGAAGTGGTTCTGGAAACTTTGGTGGTGGTCGCGGAGGTGGTTTTGGTGGGAATGACAACTCTGGTCTTTTGGCAGTTACAACAATCAATCTTCAAATTTTGGACCCGTGAAAGGAGGAAACTTTGGAGGCAGACGTTCTGGCCCCTATGGTGGTGGAGGCCAATACTTTGCCAAACCCCGAAACCAAGGCGGCTATGGTGGTTCCAGCAGCAGCAGTAGCTATGGCAGTGGCAGAAGGTTTTGATTACTGCCAGGAAACAAAGCTCAGCAGGAGAGGAGAGCCAGAGAAGTGACGGGGAAGCTACAGGTTACAAGAGATTTGTGAACTCAGCCAAGTACAGTGGTGGCAGGGCCTAGCTGCTACAAAGAAGACATGTTTTAGACAATACTCATGTGTATGGGCAAAAAAACTCGGGGACTGTATTTGTGACTAATTGTATAACAGGTTATTTTAGTTTCTGTTCCGTGGAAAGTGTAAAGCATTCCAACAAAGGGTTTTAATGTAGATTTTTTTTTTGCACCCATGCTGCTGTTGATTGCTAAATGTAATAGTCTGATCATGACGCTGAATAAATGTGTCTTTTTTTAAAAAAAAAAGAAGACATACAAATGGGACATGAAAAGATGCTCAACAACACTAATCATCAGGGAAGTGCAAATCAAAATGACAATGATATTTTATAATAACTATAAATGGAGTATAAGCTTTAAAAATTGTGAATCACTATATTGTACACCTGTAACTTATATAATATTGTACAGCAACTATACTTCAATGAAATATTACATTAGTATTTATTTGAGGAAAAGAGATACATGACCCTTACTACATGAGATTGTATACATTTAAGTAGAGAAGTGTAATAGTTACTGTAAACACACACACACACACACACACACACACACACATATACAATGAGACATCCCCTCACATCTGATTAGGATGGCCATTATCCAAAAATAAATAAATAAATAAAGACAAATGTTGGCAAAGATGTGAAGAAGTTGGAACCTCTGTGCATTGTTGGTGGGAATGTAAATTGGTACAGCCACAGTGGAAACAGTATGGAAGTTCCTCAAAACACTGAAAATAGAACTACCATTTAATCCAGCAATCCAACTTTTGGTTATTTATCTAAATAAACTGAAATCAAGATTTCAAAGAGACATTTGCATTCCCATAGCCAAGTTGTGAAACAATATAAATGGCCATTGATGAATGAATGGATAAAGAAATGTGGTATGCACATGCATACCTCTTTAAAGAGAAGGAAATCCTGTCATATGTGAAAACATGGATGAACTCTGAGGACATTATGCTAAGTGAAATAAGCCAGTCACAGAAGGAAACATACTACATGATTCCATTTATATAAGGTATCTGAAGTAGTCAAACTCGTAGAAGCAGAAAGTAAAATGGTGATTTCCAGGGGCTGGGGTAAGGGAGAAATGGGGAGTTGCTGTTCAGTGGATATAAGTTTCCGTTATGGAAGACGAAAAAGTTCTAGAGATCTGATGTACAAAATTGTGCTTATACTTAACAATACTGTATTGTACACTTAAAATTTTGTTAGGAGGGTAGATCTCATGTTATACGTTTGTTTGTTTTACCACAATAAAAATAGAAGGAAAAAAAGTGGAGGCAAAATAAAACTTTCTTAGGCAAACAAAAACTGAGGGAAACTGTCACCAGTAGACCTCCTATCAAATATTGTTAAAAGAAGTATTTCAGAGAGAAGGAAACTTGGATCTACATGAAAAGGAACAGTGTCAGAGAATAATAAATGCAGGTAAAATAAAATCTTTTTTTCTTATTCTTAATAGATCTAATAGATAACTGTTCCAAGTAATAAAAGCAACAGTATATTGAATGATTTTATGTTATGGATACATGAAATGAATGAGAACAATAAGAGATGAGGGGAAAAAATTTAGAATACTCTGTTATAAGGTAACTGCATTACCCGTGAAATGGTAAGTGTTATGTGAAAGTGCTGTTAGGTTAGTTGTAAATGGATATTACAAACTCTAGGGAAATCACTAAAATTTTTTCAGAAAAAGAGAAAGAGAAGAAGAGAAAATGGAATCATATAAAATGTTTCACTAAAACCAGAGAACACAGGACTTCCCTAGCAGTCCAGGGGTTAAGACTCCATGCTTCCACTGCAGGGGGCAGAGGTTTGATCCCTGGTTGAGGAACTAAGATCCCACATGCCGTGTGTCACAGTCAAAATTTAAAATAATAATAATAATAATAAAACCACAGAAGGCAGTAAAAGGGGGGCAGTAAAGAAAGAACAAGGGAAATGAATAGAAAATGGTTACAAACATTTTAGATATTAATCCAACTATAACAATAATCACTTTAAATGTGAATGGTCTAAATATGTCAATTAAAAGACAGAGATTCTCAAAGTGGATTTAAAAAAAAAGACTCAATTATATATTGTCTACAAGACACAGACAGATTATAAGCAAAGGTATGGAAAACGAAATATTAACAGCAATCAAAAGATAGCTGGATTAGCTATATTAATTTCAGAAGAAGCTGACATCAGAACATGGAAAACTATCAGGGATAAAGAGAGAGAATTACATAAAGATGCAAGGGCCATTTCTCCAACAAGACAAAGCAATCCTTAACATGAATGCACCTAACAACAGAACATCAAAATACATGAGGCAAAAAAAAAAAAAAAAACGTGATAGGACTTCCCTGATGGTGCAGTGGTTAAGAATCCACCTGCCCACCAGTCCCGTCCACCAGGAAGCCTACACAAGCCCCTGAACCAACCTTATCCAATGGGGGCAGATACCAAGAACAACAGGAACTATGAACCTGTAGTCTGCAAAAAGGAGACCCCAAACACAGTAAATTAAGCAAAATGAGAAGACAGAGAAATACACAGCAGATGAAGGAGCAAGGTAAAAATCCACCAGACCAAACAAATGAAGAGGAAATAGGCAGCCTACCTGAAAAAGAATTCAGAGTAATGATAGTAAAGATGTTCAAAAATCTTGGAAATAGAATGGAGGAAATAAAAGAAACGTTTAACAAGGACCTAGAAGAACTAAACAGCAAACACACACTGATGAACAACACAATAAATGAAATTAAAAATTATCTAGAAGAAATCAATAGCAGAATAAATGAGGCAGAAGAGCAGATAAGTGACCTGGAAGATAAAATAGTGGAAATAACTACCACAGAGCAGAACAAAGAAAAGAGAATGAAAAGAATTGAGGACAGTCTCAGAGACCTCTGGAACAACATTAAACGTACCAACATTCGAATTATAGGGGTCACAGAAGATGAAGAGAAAAAGAAAGGGTCTGAGAAAATATCTGAAGAGGTTACAGTAGAAAACTTCCCTAACATGGGAAAGGAAATAATCAATCAAGTCCAGGAAGCACAGAGAGTCCCATACAGGATAAATCCAAGGAGAAACACACCAAGACACATATGAATCAAGTTATCAAAAAATAAATACAAAGAAAAAATATTAAAAGCAGCAAGGGAAAAGCAACAAATAACATACACGGGAATCCCCATAAGGTTAACAGCTGATCTTTCAGCAGAAACTCTACAAGCCAGAAGGCAGTAGCAGGACATATTTAAAGTGATGAAAGGGAAAAACCTACAACCAAGATTACTCTACCCAGCAACGATCTCATTCAGATTCGACGAAGAAATTAAAACCTTTACAGAAAAGCAAAAGCTAAGAGAATTGAGCACCACCAAACCAGCTTTATAACAAATGCTAAAGGAACTTCTCTAGGCAGGGAACACAAGAAAAGGAAAAGACCTATAACAACAAGCCCAAAACAATTAAGAAAATGGTAATAGGAACATACATATCGATAACTACCTAAAATGTAAATGGTTTAAATGCTCCAACCAAAAGACATAGACTGGCTGAATGGACACAAAAACAAGACCCGTATATATGCTGTTTACAAGAGACCCACTTCAGACCTAGAGACACATACAGACTGAAAGCGAGGGGATGGAAAAAGATATTCCATGCAAATGGAAATCAAAAGAAAGCTGGAGTAGCAATTCTCACATCAGACAAAATAGACTTTAAAATAAAGACAATTGCAGGAGACAAAGAAGGACACTACATAATGATCAAGGGATCAATCCAAGAGGAAGATATAACAATTGTAAATATTTATTCACCTAACACAGGAGCACCTCAGTACAAAAGGCAAATGCTAACAGCCATAAAAGGGGAAATCAACAGTAACACAATCATAGCAGGTGACGTGAACACCTCACTTTCACCAATGGACAGATCATCCAAAATGAAAATAAATAAGGAAACCCAAGCTTTAAATGATACATTAAACAAGATGGACTTAATTGATATTTATAGGACATTCCATCCAAAACAACACAACACACTTTCTTCTCAAGTGCTCACGGTACATTCTCCAGGATACGTCATATCTTGGGTCACAAATCAAGCCTTGGTAAATTTAAGAAAACTGAAATCATATCAAGTATCTTTTCTGATCACAACACTATGAGACTAGATATCAATTACAGGAAAAAAAAACTGTAAAAAATACAAATACATGGAGGCTAAACAATACACTACTAAATAACCAAGAGATCACTGAAGAAATCAAAGAGGAAATCAAAAAATACCTAGAAACAAATGACAATGAAAACACAATGACCCAAAACCTATGGGATGCAGCAAAA
>NC_041234.1:107271647-107277020 GCF_002837175.3 Physeter macrocephalus
TAAACCATTAGCTAGACTCATGAAGAAAAAAAGGGAGAAGACTCAAATCAACAGAATTAGAAATGAAAAAGGAGAAGTAAAAACTGACACTGCAGACATACAAAGGATCATGAGAGATTACTACAAGCAACTATATGCCAATAAAATGGACAACCTGGAAGAAATGGACAGATTCTTAGAAAAGCAGAACCTTCCGAGACTGAACCAGGAAGAAATAGAAAATATAAACAGACGAATCACAAGCTGAAATTGAAACTGTGATTAAAAACCTTCCAACAACCAAGAGCCCAGGACCAGATGGCTTCACAGGCAAATTCTATCAAACATTTAGAGAAGAGCTAACACCTATCCTTCTCAAACTCTTCCAAAACACAGCAGAGGGAGGAACGCTCCCAAATTCATTCTACAAGGCCACCATCACCCTGATGCCAAAACCAGACAAAGATGTCACAAAAAAAGAAAACTACAGGCCAATATCACTGATGAACACCGATGCAAAAATCCTCAACAAAATACTAGCAAATGGAATCTAACAGCACATTAAAAGGATCATACACCATGATCAAGTGGGATTTATCCCAGGAATGCAAGGATTCTTCAATATATGCAAATCAATGAATGTGATACACCATATTAAAAAATGGAAGGAGAAAAACCATATGATTATCTCAATAGATGCAGAAAAAGCTTTTCACAAAATTCAACACCCATTTATGATAAAATCGCTCCAGAAAGTAGGCATAGAGGGAACTATCCAACAGCACATTAAAAAGATCATACACCATGATCAAGTGGGGTTTAACCAAGGAATACAAGGATTCTTCAATATACACATATCAATCAACGTGATACACCATATTAACAAATTGAAGGATGAAAACTATACGATCATCTCAATAGATGCGGAAAAAGCTTTTGACAAAATTCAACACCCATTTATGATAAAAACTCTCCAGAAAGTAGGCATAGAGGGAACTTACCTCAACATAATAAAGGCCATATATGACAAATGCACAGCCAACATCGTTCTCAATGGTGAAAAACTGAAATCGTTTCCTCTAAGATCAGGAACAAGACAAGGTTGTCCACTCTCACCACTATTATTCAACATAGTTTTGGAAGTTTTACCCACAGCAAACAGACAAGAAAAAGAAATAAAAGGAATCCAAATCAGAAAAGAAGAAGTAAACCTGTCCTTGTTTGCAGATGACATGATACTATACATAGAGAATCCTAAAGATGCTACCAGAAAACTACTAGAGCTAATCAATGAATTTGGTAAAGTAGCAGGATATAAAATTAATGCACAGAAATCTCTTGCATTCCTATACACTATGGTAAAGTAGCAGGATACAAAATTAATGCACAGAAATCTCTGGCATTCCTATACACTAATGATGAAAAATCTGAAATTGAAATTAAGAAAACACTCCCATTTACCACTGCTACAAAAAGAATAAAATATCTAGGAATAAACCTACCTAAGGAGACAAAAGACCTGTATGCAGAAAACTATAAGACACGGATGAGAGAAATTAGAGATGATCCAAACAGATGGAGAGATATATCATGTTCTTTGACTGGAAGAATCAACATTGTGAAAATGACTATACTACCCAAAGCAATCTACAGATTCAATGCAATTCCTATCAAACCACCAATGGCAGTTTTCACAGAACTAGAACAAAAAATTGCACAATCTGTATGGAAACACAAAATACCCCAAACAGCCAAAGCGATCTTGAGGAAAAAAAACAGAGCTGGAGGAATCAGGGTCCCTGACTTCAGACTATACTACAAAGCTACAATAATCAAGACAGTATGTTACTGGCACAAAAACAGAAAAAGAGATCAATGGAACAGGATAGAAAGCCCAGAGATAAACCCACGCACATATGGTCACCTTATCTTTGATAAAGGAGGCAAGAATATACAATGGAGAAAAGACAGCCTCTTCAATAAGTGGTGCTGGGAAAACTGGACAGCTACATGTAAAATAATGAAATTAGAACACTTCCTAACACCATACACAAAAATAAGCTCAAAATGGATTAAAGACCTAAATGTAAGGCCAGACACTATGAAATTCTTAGAGGAAAAAAGAGGAAGAACACTCTTTGACATAAATCCCAGCACAATCCTTTTTGACCCACCTCCTAGAGAAATGGAAATAAAAACAAAAGTAAACAAATGGGACCTAATGAAATGTAAAAGCTTTTGCACAGCGAAGGAAACCATAGACAAAATGAAAAGACAACCCTCAGAATGGGAGAAAATATTTGCAAATGAAGCAACTGACAAAGGATTAATCTCCAAAGTATACAAGCAGCTCATGCAGCTTAATATAAAAAAAAACAAAAAACCGAATCCAAAAATGGGCAGAAGACCTAAATAGACCCAAGATTTACAAGCAGCTCATGCAGCTCAATAACAAAAAAACAAACAACATAATCCAAAAATGGGCAGAAGACCTAAATAGACATTTCTCCAAAGAAGATATACAGATTGCCGACAAACACGTGAAAGGATGCTCAACATCACTAATCATAAGAGAAATGCAAATCAAAAGTACAATGAGGGGCTTCCCTGGTGGCACAGTGGTTGAGTATCGATAATTACCTTAAATGTAAATGGATTAAATGCTCCCACCAAAAGACACAGACTGGCTGAATGGATACAAAAACGAGACCCATATATATGCTGTCTACAAGAGACCCACTTCAGACCTAGGGACACATACAGACTGAAAGTGAGGGGATGGAAAAAGATATTCCATGCAAATGGAAATCAGAAGAAAGCTGGAGTAGCAATTCTCATATCAGACAAAATAGACTTTAAAATAAAGACTATTACAAGAGACAAGGACACTACATAATGATCAAGGGGTCAATCCAAGAAGAGGATATAACCATTGTAAATATTTATGCACCTAACACACCCAACATAGGAGCACCTCAACCCATAAGGCACACCCCAATCCAAAAATGGGCAGAAGACCTAAATAGACATTTCTCCAGAGAAGTTACAGATTGCCAACAAACACATGAAAGGATGCTCAACATCACTAGTCATTAGAGAAGTGCAAATCAAAACTACAATAAGCTATCACCTTACACCAGTCAGAGTGGCCATCATCAAAAAAAATCTACAAACAATAAATGCTGGAGAGGGTGTGGAGAAAAGGGAACACTCTTGCACTGTTGGTGGGAATGTAAATTGATACCGCCACTATGGAGAACAGTATGGAGCTTCCTTAAGAAACTAAAAATAGAACTGTCATATGACCCAGCAATCCCACTACTGGGCATATACCCTGAGAAAACCATAATTCAGAAAGAGACATGGACCACAATATTCATTGCAGCACTATTTACGGTAGCCAGGACATGGAAACAACCTAAGTGTCCATCGACAGATGAATGGATAAAGAAGATGTGGCACATATATACAATGGAATATTACTCAGCCATGAAAAGAAATGAAATTGAGTTATTCGTAGTGAGGTGGATGGACCTAGAGACTGTCATACAGAGTGAAGTAAGTCAGAAAGAGAAAAACAAATACTGTATGCTAACACATATATATGGAATAAAAAAATGGTTCTGAAGAACCTAGGGGCAGGACAGGAATAAAGATGGACTTTAGGACACGGGGAGGGGAAAGGGTAAGTTGGGACGAAGTGAGAGAGTGGCATGGACATATATACACTACCAAATGTAAAACTGATAGCTAGTGGGAAGCAGCCGCATAGCACAGGGAGATCAGCTCGGGGCTCTGTGACCACCTAGAGGGGTGGGATAGGGAGTGTGGGAGGGAGACGCAAGAGGGAAGGGATATGGGGATATATATATACATAGAGCTGATTCACTTTGTTATACAGCAGAAACTAACACACCATTGTAAGGCAATTATACTCCAATAAGATGTAAAAAAAAAAAAATCCGCCTGCCAATGCAGGGGACATGGGT
This sequence comes from Physeter macrocephalus, assembly GCF_002837175.3. NCBI lineage: Eukaryota > Metazoa > Chordata > Mammalia > Artiodactyla > Physeteridae > Physeter > Physeter macrocephalus. The sequence goes on from NC_041234.1 coordinate 107,275,616, forward strand.
TCAAGCCCTGGTCCGGGAAGATCCCACATGCCACGGAGCAACTAAGCTCGTGTGCCACAACTACTGAGCCTACGCTCTAGAGCCCGCGAGCCACAACTACTGAGCCCATGTGCTGCAGCTACTGAAGCCCGCAGGCCTAGAGCCCAGGCTCCACAACAAGAGAAGCCACCGCAATGAGAAGCCCGCGCATCGCAACAAAGAGTAGCCCCTGCTCGCCTCAACTAGAGAAAGCCCACGCGTAGCAATGAAGACCCAACGCAGAAAAAAAAAAAACAACTCACAAACAAACAACGATGCCACAACTAAGACGTGGCACAGCCAAAATAAACAAACAAATAAATATTTTTTAAAAGTGATAGAACTGCAAAGGGAAATAGATAGATTCACTATTGTGATCCATCCGTCTATCAGTAATCAAGAAGTCTAGCAGGTCGAAAATCAGTAAGGACGTAGTTGAACTGAACATTATCAATTCTGTGACATAAAACACAATGTAACAAATTTATAAGAATAGAAATCAACAACTGGTGCTGGGACAATTGGATATTCACATGCAAATGAATGAAGTTGGGCCCCTACCGCATATCATATGTAAAAATTAACTCAAGAAAGATTAAAGAGCTAAACTTGAGTTAACAATATTAAATTCTTAGATAGGCATAAGTCTTTATAACCTAGATTAGGCAACAATTTTTTAGATATAACACCAAAAATATAAGCAAAATAGATAAAATAGATACATTGGATGTCATCAAAATTAAACTGAAAATTAAAACTTTTGTGCTTCAAAAGATACCAAGCAAACCCACAAAATGAAGTTTTTTGCAAATCACACGTCTGATAAGAGTATATAAAAAAGAATATATAAAGAAATGTTGCCTCTCAACAATGCAAAGATGAATAACCCACCTAAAAAAAGGACAAAGGGTTTGAGGGAAAAAATGTTCAACATCATTAGCCCTTAGAGAAATGGACAGTGACTGCTACTGGGTAAGGGGTTTCTTTTTGGGGTGATGCAAATGTTCTGGACCTAAATAGTGGTGATGGTTGCACAACCTAATACATTAACAACCACTGAGTTCTACACTTTAAAATGGTGGATTTATGGTATGTGAATCATATCTCAGTAATGAATCAAGTAACCCAATTTAACAATAGGCGAAGGATCTGAATAGACGTTTCCCCAAATGAAGGTACACCAATTGCCAATAAAGCACATGAAAGATGCTCAACATCATTAGTCACTAGGGAAATGCAAATCAATATCAAAATGAGATATCGTCACTTCATACCCTCTAGAAGGGCTATAATCAAAAAGACTGATGAGGGGGCTTCCCTGGTGGCGCAGTGGTTGAGAGTCCGCCTGCCGACGCAGGGGACACGGGTTCGTGCCCCGGTCCGGGAA
>NC_041234.1:107277281-107281259 GCF_002837175.3 Physeter macrocephalus
CGGCCGCCGAGCCTGCGCGTCCGGAGCCTGTGCTCCGCAACCGGAGAGGCCACAGCAGTGAGAGGCCCACGTGCTGCCAAAAAAAAACAAAACAAAACAAACAAACAAAAAACTGATGATAACAAATGTTGGTGAGGATGTGGAGAAAGTGAAACCCGTCATAAATTGCCAGTAGGCATATAAATTGGTGTCGCCACTTTGGAAAACAGTCTCACAGTTCCTCTAAAAGTGAAACACAGAGCTACCGTATGACCCAGCAATTTCACTCCTACGTATCTACGCAAGAGAAATGAAAACATAGGTCTACACGACGACTTGTACGTGAATCTTCAGAGTAGCACCATTCACAATCCATATTCTTCATTGTATGGATGGCAATTTAGAAAACAATGTAATGTTAAGCGCAACAACATGGATGAACCTTGAAAACATTATGCTGAGTGAAAGAAGCCAGACACAAAAGGCCATATGTTGTGTGATTCCACTTAAATGAAATGTTCAGAATAAGCAAATCCATAGTGACATAAAATATTTTAGTGGTTGCCTTGGGCTGGCAATGGGGAGTGACAGCTAATGAGTATAGGTTTGTTTGGAGAATGATGAAAACCTTCTAACATTGATTGTGGTGATGGTTGCACAACTCTGAATATACTAAAAATAATTTAACTGTACACTTTAAATGGGTGAATTGTATGGTATGTGAATTATATCTCAATAAAGTTATGATATTAAAAAAGCTGGGTGGTGGGTACATGGTGCTCATTTTATGATAATTCTTTAAGTTTTGCATTTAGATTATTCACTTTGTAGGTGAAATACATGTCTTAATAAAACATTTTTTTAGAAGTCTGACAGACCGGGATTCTAATTCTGGCTCAACCACTTAACAGCTATGAGTACTTGGGCAGATTACTTAACCTTCTAATGTCTTATCTGTAAAGCAGAGATGGTAATAATAGTAACTCCCTCATAGGCTTTTACATCATGTGCCTGGCACATTGTCAGTGTTATTATTAGCTCTAAGCAGTTGAGCCACTTGCCTAAATCATCCAGAGTCATGGCTTCTCTTTCTTTAAACTCCAACTTCCATATTTGCTATTCCACAAGAGTTCACAACTTTCATCAGGGAAGTAAAATTCACCTTCAAGTAGGACCTACTGAATTCTACGTTCAAATTGCCCTTACATAACAGTTCTATAAAGACCATCAAGCTCCTGATGAACCAGGACAAAGCCAAAGTTTCCGTCACTTCTGAGGGTTGTTGTCACCTACTGTTCCAGCCTGGGTCTGGGAGTACAAGTCAAATTAAGAGAAGAATAATCTTTTCAGTCTTGAGCAGCCTCCAGAATCAGGTCGGTTCTGAATCTAGTCTCCGAGTTCAGTCATAAGAGACTCTGTGCGTTGTTCTTCCTATTGTCCCACCTGGATTCCTAGCACGTGGCTTCAAAGTCCAAACTGTGTCTTCAAGCCTATCCTACAGAATTCTGGCCCAGATGAATGTATCAGTGAATGTGTCAAGGGTGAGTCGTCAGAGGGTAAGGAAGGGTAGGAGAGATGTGAGCTTATCTGGGTCCCTTGCAAGGACTCTTAAAGGAGATACTGTGCTGCCGTTCCCCATGAATCTGAAACAATTTATATTCATGTATAATTGTCATCAGAGACCTTTGCTTAGAGTACCTGACACCCAGTTCACAGGGTTAGTTTCCTTCCACCTTTCCCTGCTGATACCTGCCTTTTAGCCATATTACTACTTGAGACTTCCTCTACCAGACAAAGGGAGAGTGAAAAAGAGATGAACCTAGGCAGCTTAGCTCTGCAGCAACCTGGATAAAACATTCACTGGGATGGAGAAGGCTAAACCATTGGCTCTAAATAGAATTTTACTTCAAGAAAGCCTTCCCCGACCCTTCCTTCACTCCACACTTTGATACCATGTTCAAAGTCTCACAGCTTCCTTTTAATTACCCTTTTCTAATACAACACGTTTACAACATTTAATTTCATGTCTATTTCTCTCAAGAGTATGCTCCATGAGGGAAGGGACCTTCTCTTCCTTGTTCACTACTGTATCCCCATCAACTACTATAGGACCTTGCACATAGTAGGTGCTCAATAAATTATTTGTTGCATGAATGGACAATAAATCCATATAACAATGAATCAATTTCTGGTATGCCGAATGGGGATAATCAAGAGTTCAGTGGGAGATCTTGGATTTCCAAATGAGGTAGTCCTGGGAAAGGATATCATTGCAAAACAGCTTTTTTGGGGAAATGTTAATGATTTACCTGTGCTGGGTGATTACATTTACAGCTGAAGGATGATTTGCACAGTAAGCCAGATACATAGATTTAAAATGAGGCATGAGGTTCAGTAGACAACCACCTACTTTGTGTTGGTTTTCTGGAAACCTGTAAGCAAAACAGGTGAAACACAGAACGTAAAATACGAAACGGAATAAAAGAAGTTGATTCCAAATAAACCTGGCAACATGCAAACCTTATGAATTCTTTTGCCAAAGTTAAAAAGAAACTTCTATATCATAACCATTTTATCTATGAAATGCAAGTTCTTGGCCACTGTTTTAAACTCTAGCCACCTAACATAGCTCCAATATATAGGGTCAAATACTTATTTGGAATTACTAGGGTTTTTAAAGATGCTTATTCAAATTATAATATTCAAATTTAGCCGGGCACACTAAAAATACTCTTGATTAATTTGCATGAAGTTCAAGTACAGACAAAACTAACTGAATCCAAAAATGACACATCACAAAGGAGTATTATGTAGTCTTGGTGGCCTGGTGTTGCTAGGCAAGGTGACATCCAGATGTTTAGAGTTACATGGCACCCATTTTAGTTTGCAGAAAAATCAAAAAAACACAAGAAAGAAAAAAAATTACTCGGAATTCCACCATTCAGAGATATCTATTATCACAGTGTTGGCATATTCCTTGGACTCTCTTCTACATGTTTCTATATAAAATGAAAAGCAAAGATTACAAATCTAAATAGTAATCTGCTCTTCTCACTTAGTCACCATGTTTCCATACCAATAATATGGATCCCTATCAGCATTTGCAGTGGTTCCTTAGGTCTCTTTAGAGGGGGTTCTCACCAGCTTCGTCCCTGGACAACCACCCGTGTCTCATTAAGCTCAAGAAACAGGCAATTGCCCCAAATTCCCTATAGACGATGAAAGTCACCAATTCTCCGAGATCCACTACTTGGAAAACGAATCTTGCTCCAGAAACATATTGCCTGATGATCATCACAGTTCATTCTGCAGTATGAAGTTGAACACTTCAACGAGCTAGCTAGCCATCAATGATGCGTTGTGGTTCACATAAAGATATGACTTGGAAAAGTAATTCGCAACGTACAAAAGAAAAATATCTAATCGAAGACAAAGGCATCATCCATGGTCACTTTAGACCTTATTTGTCAATATGATTTTTAAATAAAGTGAGAAATAACTGACCAGATGTAGAGTCCTAATAAGCAACTAGTGGGTTGACTCTGTGAATACCACCACCCAGTAGATTTTCTCTGTACTGGGGCAATTTTTCAAAGTTGTAATAAATGTATAAATGCATAATAAATGCATAAATAGAAAGTGCCCCTATCTAAGACAACAGTTAAAAGAAAACAAAACACACCAAAAAACCCAATGTTGTTAGCTATCCTGATGGCGACGTGCGACACTTACTTTGAACATTCTTCCAAGGCTTGGCAGAGCGTCTGTTGAAACGTGCATACTTCCTCGAAGTTTCCCAATAAAGATGTAAATTCCACAGTACTCAGACTGAAAAATATATATATGTAGTTTCAGTGAAGAGAACTTGGGGATGACTCTAGTTATCTATCTCTAGTCTAGTTAGCTGATAGTTTGCTAGTAACTGGCAAATGGGAGAAGGGAAGCAATCCCTATTTTTTTTTTTTTTTTTTTTTTTGCGGTACGCGGGCCTCTCACTGT
>NC_041234.1:107281361-107290139 GCF_002837175.3 Physeter macrocephalus
CCTCTCACTGCTGTGGCCTCTCCCATTGCGGAGCGCAGGCTCCGGACGCGCAGGCTCAGCGGCCATGGCTCACGGGCCCAGCCGCTCCGCGGCACGTGGGATCCTCCCGGACCGGGGCACGAACCCGTGTCCCCTGCATCGGCAGGCGGACTCTCAACCACTGCGCCACCGGGGAAGCCCAATCCCTATATTTTAACTTTTGCTTTTTAATTGACACCAACTCTGTGATCTCAAGCAACTTTCTAAAGCTTCTTTCCTTGATTTCCCTTTTCCATAACAAGAATAATGATCCTAAAGAAAATGAGTGTTTATAAGGGACATTTAGGTATTTTACAAAGCAAGGAGTAAATGAATAAGTGCTTAACATCTAAGCATCTACAGAGAACATATTGGTGGTCGCCAAAGTGGGGGGAGGGGGGTGGAATGGGGGTCAAAAGGGGGGTGGAATGGGGGTCAAAGGGTTCAAGCTTCTAGTTATAAAATAAGTAAGTCATAGGGGTGTAATGTACAGCACGGCGACCATAGTTAATAATACTGTACTGCATAGTGGAAAGTTGCTGAGAGAGGAGATCTTAAAAGTTCTCATCACAAGAAAAAAAGTTTTGTAACTGTGTGTGATGATGAATGTTAACTAGATTTATTGTGGTGATCATTTCACAATATATACAAATATAGAATCATTACACTGTACACCTGAAACTAATATAATGTTATATGTCAATTACATCTCAATTAAAAAGTATCTACGTATCTAAATGGGTAGAATACATCATAGCTGGGAATAAGTGTAAAAACTTTTGAATACTCTCCTCTAGAGGAGCTGGGAAAGTAATTGAAAGACATTACATATGCCATTCCTAAATCAACTAAAGGAAATCTTGAGCAGAAATAGGAGGGCAGAAAATAGTACTGATGTGTTTGTTTGCTTTTGGAATGGAATGGAGTCAAACACAAACTGAACCATTTTAATCCAGTGCCTCTGTACTAAGAATTTTCTCATCCTTTCTTCCACTACCAAATAATAGGTGATAAAAACAAGAGCCAGCACTAATACAGTGCTTAACACTGAGGTAAGCATTTTACAAATAACAACTTGTCTTAACCTTCCAACAACTTTATGAGGTAGGTACTATTGCTGTCTCTGTTTTACACAGAAGGAAATCCAGGCACAGAGAGGTTAAAGCAAATCAGCCAAAGTCCCAAAGCCAGTGAATGGTGAAGCCAGAATTTGGACCCAAACATTTCTGAAGATTTACTTAAAAGGCCAATGTCTGCCACATGTTCTTTCTCCTTAATATAATAATACAAGGGGAGGGTTTCCAGGAGAGTAATTTTTGCTGACAAAGAAAAGGAAGACCCAAACAGACGTTACCAGTAACCCCTAGACCTCCTCTGCTCTGATGCCCTCCTGAACCACAAGCTGGAAAACCCCTCTCATGGGTGTCAAAAGCGAAACCCTTTAGCCAGCTTCCCTGCCTGCTGTTCCCCCATAGCAGCAAGACCCTGACTGGGGGCTTATCTGGACCTTTCAGGATCAAACGATAAACAGTCCCCTTTGCTCAAATCACTTTGGGGTCTACAAGGCAGAACCAATGGAAAGTGACTAGAAGTGCATTTTGAATTTCCTTGGGAACAGTGTGGTTCTGACTCGGGTCTCTCACCTTCTCTGCCGTGGCTCTTTCCTTTTCCTTTGACTCTTTCTTTTTTTTTTTTTTTGGTGTTACGCGGGCCTCTCACTGCTGTGGCCCCTCCCGTTGCGGAGCACGGGCTCCGGACGCGCAGGCTCAGCGGCCATGGCTCACGGGCCCAGCCGCTCCGCGGCACGTGGGATCTTCCCGGACCGGGGCACGAACCCGTGCCCCCTGCATCGGCAGGCGGACTCTCAGCCACTGCGCCACCAGGGAAGCCCTGTTTTTTTTTTTTATTTATTCAATGAGGATAGTCATTTCTTCCAGGGCACTAGACCCAATGATTCACTGAGGTTCCATTCAGCTCTAAGGGCTATGATTCACAGAGCACTTCATGTTTTACATAATAATAACAAAAGCCACTTTGTTGTTGATCATTTAAACTCTGACAAAACACAGGAATACAAAATCCTTTCATACTGAAGTAAGATTCCCATGGTGCCATGAAAATAACCGAGTAGGAAATTAACAGGACATTATGCCTAAGCAAGCATGATTTAGAAAAAGGGAGAAAATACTGAAATACATTAAACTTCTTTAAGCCTGAAGCCAACAGTTTAGGCAATTGTTTGGCAAAAAGAAACTCTTAAACTGAGGTACAAGAAGAGGTTTCTGTCCTCCATTCTATGTATCGACTGCTAAATTTACCATTTGACTTATAGATCATAATCTCCAGTAAAGTTTAATCCATTAAAATAAAAAACACACATAAATGCAGTTAGCTATTATTTGTTACATATGCCAGGCCTACAAGCACTAAAAAATGAACGGTCAATATTTTTCTTTTGTGAAAAGTAAGTTTTCAATTTAGGCCTTCAGATTTCTAAGACCAGGATAAGGTTTGAATATTTTTAACACCTCTTTCTCATTCACTTTTGCCTGGGTGGAAATACTGGCTTGAATTGCTCTTAGGAACATTCACAAAATGCCACACTTTTTCCACTCTGGGAGCATGGGAAAGAGTTTCTGCCCTGGCAAGCCAAGGTCAGGGCAAGCACAAGAATTTCCAATGTCTGTGCTTTCTGCATAAAAACACCAGCAAGTCCTTTTTCTAGAAGGTAAAACTAGAGGTAACACTTCTAAAACGTACAAGATAAAAACGGTGACAGACAGAAAGGCAGATCGGCTCATTCCCTCCACAGCCAGAAGAGAAAGAAAGCCAAGCTCCTCCAAAAGCTACATCTTGCATAATTTCTGTTGGCTTGACCATGTTCTTGGCAACCTGTGATCTGTGGAAATTCTTCTAAAGGGCAAAATCAATTATTCAGTGACATAAGAGTAATGACTCCATCTACTGACATTATCTTGCTTTGCTTAGCGAGAGGTTTAAAATATAAATCTTACTTGTTATTGGACTGCAGGGGTCTTAAGTAAGTAACAAGAAGAGACTGAAGTTCTTTAGCATAATCTTTTTCAGTGTCCAAGATATTCTGTAACACCTATGGAGAAACAAAGGTCAAGGTATTGTAACTGTCAGAAAAGTCCAAGGTAAAATAGAGTTTTAGATCTTTTAACCAAATTATCAGAAAAAAAATGTCCTATTTATTCAGCTAGCACTGTAAGTAAGGAGCACAAAATCTGAATGCACTTCGTTTCATTCTAGTAAACTACTCTAATAGTTGCATGTCAGCTGGTTATACTGCATAACTCATACGAACACATTTTTTCAGAATTACCCATAATTGGAGGGGCCTTGCCATTTACACAGTACTGCTCAGAATGCTTTCACGTGCTTTAAATCATTTTATCCTCAGCAAAGGTCTCAGCTAACAAAGGATCATCATTCCCATTCTATGGATGAGGAAATTGAGAGCAGCTACCTCAAGACATAGAGATTCAGTGTCAGGATAATTTCATGATAACTGATGTCAAACATCAAAAAAGATTTTTTTAAATTATATTCTTGAGAAAATCTTTAGGTGACAAAATCTGAGGACACTGAACTTTTAAGCAGTTAAAACCGGTTTTTTAATAAAGGTAAAAAGTGCTAGTATGAACATTTCAAAGAGAAAAAGAAGCTGAAATGTGAGGAATTTAACAAGGAAAATGATGCTTACCAGTATTATTAATGACAGCCAAATGAAAATCCTATCGGCAAAACAACCAATGTACAGGTCCACAAGTTCTCTGGCCCCACCAACCCTGGGGTCACACCTCATTTCCCAGCCTCTTCTGGAGGCAGCTATAACCTTCATTCTAAGCTCCTAGAGATCACCAAGTTAACATTTTGGTGTATTTTCTCTCATATCTCCTAATCCATTCAACACAAATTTACTGAGTGCCTCCTTGGTGCCAAAGGCCATGCCTGAAGACAGAGTAGAAACTCTTTCTTCAGAGGGAGACATTAAACATGGGCTCACAAGACAATGTGAAGCATTCTTAGCCAGGAGAAGCCCCTTAGCCTACCAATATGCCAGACATATACTCACAAGACAGTGCATGATGATCTGCTATTGACAGGGAGAGTGGACAAAGCAATTGGAGGCCCAGGTAGCTGTGGGTTTTTTGGGAAACAACTGGACTGGAAAGTGGTCGTCCAGGCTCTGCTACCAACGGACAGGTTGCTTCAGTTTTAAGGCTCATCTCAGATTGTGACATTTCACCTACCTCAGGGACCATTGTGAAGAGGTAAGTGTGAGACACTGTACAGGTAGGTGCTGGGTGAGTTGGGAAACAGTCCCTCCAATTTAAGGGGTTAAAAAAAGGTTTCTCAATGGCAGCACTATTGATATTTCAGAGCAGATAGCTCTTTGTTGTGAGCAGATGCCCTGTGCACTGTAGGATGTTTAACAACATCCCTGGCGTCTACCCACCAGATGTCAGTTGCATGCCACCCCCTACCCTATTATGACAACCAAAAATGTGTCCAGACATTGCCAGATGTCACCTGAAGGGCAATATCACTCCTAGTTGACAAGGACATAGGCCACAGGGTGGCTTCAAAAGCTAGGGCTTAAGTTGTAGCCCCTCCTCCCAGCCACTCATGTCTACTTTCAGTTTCTCTATTCCTCAGGGACGAATGCCTACTCTCTAAAGATGTAAGTGTAAATTTAAGGGCCTGGAGGTACCAGAGCTCTGTGAAATTAATCCAGGGATGGAACAGAAATGTTACCCCTATAGAAAGTCGAAGCACAACAAAGGAAATTAGAAACTATCTTGAGATGAATAAAAAAGAAAACACAACATCAAAACTTATGGGATGAAGTTAAAGCAGTTCTTAGAGACTGTAAATAGCTGTAAATGCCTACATCAAAAAGAAGAAAGAGGACTTCTGGTTTCCAGTCCAGCATTTAAGGCATTTGGAAGTCATCACTCCATCCTAAAAACAAGTAAATAGTTGAACAACTAGAAAAAAACTTTGCTTACATCTGTCAGGGAATTGAGGTCACAGGCAAAAATGGTACACTTAAAATTGGAGAGACAGACAGGCAGATAGAGAATCATAACTTTCTGGACCAGAAGACCATGAACAGAAGCCTCCATGGGAAGTGGTATCAGGGTAGGAAAACATGAACTGTAATTGATGAATTGCTGGGGGCTCAGTGCACAAACATCCGAGAGTTAAAAACTCTAGGGGGTCCAGTCACAGAGGAGCACACCCACACTTCTGTGACTTTTACCTCCAGAAGCTGTACCAGGTTATCACAATGAAGACAGGAGGAAAATCTCCCTTGTGCTTCAGGAGAGGGAAGGGAAAAGTAGCCATTTTGAAATTTACCAGAGCATTCTGTTCTTCATAATAAGGTCTGCCCTCAAGAGAGAAAGTATTTTACCAAACCCTAACCTATTGGGGTTTTATCAGAGCCTAATATACCTAGGGGAAGAGAAATACCCTACTCCAGCTCCCTCTAGCCTTCCTGTCCTATCTAAGGGAGGGGAAAAAAAGACTGAGAAACACTGCTGAAGTTCACAATCTAGGGACATAAGCTCACCAAAAGACTGAGACCTAATCATAGGACTTGAGAACACTTCCCTTGACCCCATACCTTACCACCATATTACTAAAGGCCTGTTTACTGCAGTTCCTCTTACCTAGTACATCACATCTGGCTTCCAACAAAAAATTACAAGGCATATGAAAAGGTAAAAAAAACCACAGTTTGAAGAGACAGAGCAAACATTAGAACCAGAATCAGATATGGTAAGAATATTGGAATTATCAGACCAGGATTTTAATATAACAATGATTAATATGCTATGGGCTCCAATGGAAAAAGTAGACAACATGCAAGAACAGATGGATATTGTAAGCAGGAATAAATACTGAGAAGGAATAAAAATGAAATGCTAGAGATCAAAAACACGCTAATAGAAATGAAGAATGCCTTTGATGGGCTTGTTAGTAAACTGGACCACTGAGGATAGAAGCTCTGGGCTTGAGGATGTGCCAATAGAAACTTTCAAAACTGAAAAGCAAACAGAAAAAACCCCTGAAAAATGGAACAAACTATCTAAGAACTGTGGGACAACATCTAAAGGTGTAACCTATGTGTGATGAGAATACCAGAAGGAAAATAAAGAGAGAAAGGTACAGAAAAAATATTTGAAACAACAATGACTAAGAATTTCCCCAAATTAATGTCAGACACCAAGCCACAGATCCAGGAAGCTCAGAGAAAACCCAGCAGGATAAATGCCCCCCCTGCAAAATGCCCCCTAAGCACACCATATTCAAACTCCAGAAAAATCAAAGATAAAGAAAAAAAATCTTGAAAAAAGTCAGAGGATAAAAATACTTTACCTATAGAGAAGCTAAGATAAGAATTATACGTGACTTGTCAGAAAGCATACAAGCAAGGGAGAGCGGAGTAAAATATTTAAAGTGTTGGGGAAAAAGACCCCCACCAACCTGGAATTCTATATCTTGTGAAATTTTCCTTCAAAAGTCAAGCAAAAATAGACTTTCTAGGACAAACAAAAATTGAGGGAATTTTCTTGCCAGCAGACCTGCTTTGCAAAAAGTGGGTTTTTTTAAAGTTCGGAGAGGGACTTCCCTGGTGGTCCAGTGGCTAAGACTCCGTGCTCCCAATGCAGGGGGCCCAGGTTTGACCCCTGGTCAGGGAACTAGATCCCGCATGCTGCAACTAAGAGTTCACGTGCCACAACAAAGATCCCACCTGCTGCAACTAAGACCCAGTGCAGCCAAATAAATAAATATTTAAAATTTTTAAAAATTAAAAAAATAAAGTTCGGGTGGGATAGGGTGGGTGGGAGGGAGACGCAAGAGGGAGGGGATATGGGGATATAAGTATACGTATAGCTGACTCACTTTGTTATACAGCAGAAACTAACACAACAATGTAAAGCAATTATACTCCAATAAAGATGTTAAAAAAAATAAAATAAAAAATAAAGATCAGAGAGAAAGAAGAAAGATTCAAGAGTTAAAACTTGAAGAAGAAAACAGAGGAGGAAATCTTCCTGATCTTGAATTCAGCAATGGATTCTTGGATGACACCAAAAGCACAAGCAACAAGAGAAAAAATAGATAAACTGAAATTCATGAAAATTGAAAACTTTTATGTATCAAAGGACATTATCAAGAAAGTAAAAAGACAACCCACAGAATGGGGAAAATGCCTACAAATCATATATTTGAAAAGGTTCTACTATTCAGAATATATAAAGGACTCTTACAGCTCAACAATAAAAATAATCAGTTAAAAGTTGGCAAAGGATTTAAATAGACATTTCTCCAAAGAAGATATACAAATGGCCAATAAGCGCATAAAAAGATACTCAACATGGTTAACCATTAGGGAAATGCTAATCAAAACCACAATACTACTTCACACTCATTAGGGTGGCTATAATAAAAAGAAAAAAAGAGAAAGAACAAGTGTTGGTGAGGGTGTGGAGAAACTGGGACCCTCAGACATTGCTGGTGGGAAAGTCAAAAATTGTAACTGCTGTGGAAAAGTTTGGCAGTTCCTCAAAAATTTAGACATAGAATTATTATATGACCCAGTAATTTCACTCCTAGAGAAATGAAAACATGTATCTGTGCAAAACTTTGCACATCAATTTTCACAGCAGCATTATAAATAATAACCAAAAAGTGGAAATAATCCAAAGGTCCATAAACAAAACCTGGTATATATCCATAATATGGAAGATTTATTCCGTCATAAAAAGCAATGAAGGGACTTCCCTGGTGGTCCAGGGGTTAAGAATCCGCCTTCCAATGCAGGGGACACAGGTTCGATCCCTGGTCGGGAAACTAAGATCCCACATGCTGCGAGGCAGCTAAGCCTGTGCACTCTAGAGCCTGCGCGCCACAACTAAAGAGCCTGTGCACCGCGACTACGAGCCTGCATACCACAACGAAGATCCCACATGCCGCAACTAAAACCCAACATAGCCAAATAAATTAATTAATTTAAAAAAATACTTTCCTTCTTTAAGAAAAAAAAAACAATGAAGTACTGATACATTCTACAACATGGATGAACCTTGAAAATACTATGCTAAGAAAGAAGTCAAACACAAAAGAACAAATATTGTATGATTCAATTTATATGAAACATCCAGAATAGGGAAAACCCCTAGAGACAGAAAGTCGATTAGTGGTTGTCAAGGGCTGGAGGGAGTGACGACGAACGGGTACAGGGTTTCTTATTGGGGTGATGAAAATGCTGGAAGGTAAGATGGTGGTGATCATCACACAACTCTGTTAATTTACTAAAAATCAGTGAATTGTACACTTTAAAGTGGTGATTTTTGTGGTATGTGAATTATGTGTCATTATAGTTGTTATTTTAAAGTCAAAGCACAAATTTCTCATCTGTTAATAGAAATTTTTCTGATTTTTCTCTGACTCCAAGTCCTCATCCAGTAGTGTCCTTCCAAACTCAAATGTGTCCATCATTAGCGGTCTCTGCCCAGCTGGGCTGCTGTTCATTGCAATGTGTTAAATAATCATTTATACTCATGCTCAGCACTAGGATTCATTTTTTTATTCTTAAAAATGGAGGGAGGGCTTCCCTGGTGGCGCAGTGGTTGCGAGTCCGCCTGCCGAGGCAGGGGAACCGGGTTCGCGCCCCGGTCTGGGAGGATCCCACATGCCGCGGAGCGGCTGGGCCCGTGAGCC
>NC_041234.1:107290255-107297733 GCF_002837175.3 Physeter macrocephalus
AAAAAAAAAAAAAAAAAAAAATGGAGAGAGCTGCACTAGAATTCAACAGTACCACATTTTATTAAGAGGTAAAACTCATACGCAGACTACCGTTTTAGCAACATTTGTCTATAGTATTTGTATTGGAGGAAAAAGAGGATGATGGCCTGGCTTCCCACTTATATTCAGGAGAGAATCAAGTCATCTCATCACATCCTTTGTTCACATTTTTCTAAAGAGACCATATCTCACATCCTCAACCTTGCTTTCAAGCACTGTTGTCTGTAACTGTCACACTACCCAAAGTATAATGTCCACTGAAAAAAAAGAAAAACAAAGTAAAAAAGAAAACAAAACAAAACACAGTCATTGTCTGAGGGAATTTTTAAATTAGAAAATTCACGGATATTATTTACATCATAAAATGTGCTTTTTAAGACAATTAAACATCACTGCTTTAATTCCATGGTTGTTATAATTCAACATTCCTCCCCTCATTGAAACAGTTTTATTATTTTAACTTCCTTTAAAATGCTATCACAGGTAGTTCCTTTAAGAGAAAGCACTAAGATGTTGCCAGAAAGGTGCCAACTGTCCTGCTCCAGTGGATTTATTTGCTAGGCGAAGCAGCACACTTTCTGAAGGTTCCATCTGTGCTGGAACCACCCACATGGGACAAACGGAGGTAGGAAGGCAGACACTCCCTGCTGCCTTTGAGTAAGTTCCGGAGAGCTGAATGGAAACATACACTAAACTCATATTGTTGCAAGTCTTGAGGGTGGCTGAATGCTGACTTTACAAACTAAACTGACACAGGTGATTAATGAGTCCTTCATTAAATAATGCAAAATTTGTTTGAATGATGATGTACTAAATAGCATTGCCCTTGCTGTGGTTTGATTAGTAGAAATGCTCATCAGGGTGGATGCCTGGGATTCTCTCCCAAATTCACTTGGATTTTTATTGCTTTCCTCAATCTCAGAAGACCAACTGACGAACTGTGGAGACTGGTTCTTTATTTTTCAGGCCACAGGGCATCTACTGTAAAAGGATAAAAAGGGAAGCAGACAGAGAAGGCTATGTGTTCCCAAACAGAAGGCCTCAGTGGTGAGTCAGAACGCAAACAGTTTGGCAGGCCAACCAAGTTCAGAGCAGTACAATCTGATCTAGATGAAATCCACTCAAATACTAAAATGGACTGTGCCCAGACATTGCCTTTGCCTCTCTGACTCCATCTTCACAAGGACAACAGAGTATCCTTTTGCTCAATTAACCTCTGACTAAATTCAGAATAAAACAGATGGTGAAAAGCCATAGAAAAAAGAGGTGGAGGCCTTTTGTACCTCCATCCTGGGCTATTGATTTTCCAGTAAAATATATTTCCTCCATTTCCTGGAAAGGCTTTAGAGTGAGTTCATTTTTATAACTCTGTTTTCCATAAGGGAACAAGTCTATATAAGTCTGAAGAAATTATTTTAAGAGGCTAAAATGCATAAACAAAAGCTGGAAACAGAGATACATCCCACGATAAAGGAAGATTATAATGGCCCCAGGAAACCTTAATCTAAGGAAAACCATCATATTATAGGAATTCTGAGATAAGTATGATGCCTGCAAAAACGGGTTCATGTTGGTAAACTCCTAGGAGATGGGAAAAGGCAATACACTACTGTGTTTATGTCATATTTGACGTATATGGCAGAAGAGCCCGCCTGTTTACATTCAAGTAGAGTGATCAATTTCACCCCTCCAGGTCCTTGGTTTTCACAAAGCAAGCAGCACTCTTGCCCTGTTAGGGACAGATTCTGCAAAACAGAGATGGACTCTGAAAACTCTTGTCACCTCCCTGACCTCAGATGGAAGATATGGATGAGTTAGGCAGGAAATGGGTAGGTAAAAAAGAATAGTGGATATGGAGAAGGAATAGCTGGATAGGTGTGTAAGGTAGTTTAGGCTGGTGGTTTTAAAAAAGGGAGGGTGCACAGAGGTTTTTTAGGGCAGTGAAATTACTCTGAACAACACTGTAATGGTGGATACATGTCATTATACATTTGTCCAAACCCACAGAATGCCCAACACCAAGAGTGAATGGTAATGTAAACTCTGGACTTTGGTGCTAATGATGGGTCAATGTAGGTTCATCAGTTGTCACAAATGTCCCACGCTGGTGGGAGATGCTGATCCTGGGGGAGCCTGTGCATGTGTGTGAGTAGGTGATATACAGGACATCTCTAACCTTTGGATCAATTTTGCTGTGAACCTAGAACTGCTCTAAAAAATAAAGTTTTTTTTTAGAAGGGTAGACAAGCACTAGAAACGTAGAGAAAATTCAGGGTGGGAGCAAGTGGGTAAATAGATGAGTGAGAGAGAAAAGGGGAGTAAACAGAAGATGGGTGGCAGGAGCAAGAACTACAGGAGGCTTCCTGGGATTCTGATGTGATTGAATGGGTCTCAGATTTCTTCCCACCTTTCCGACCGCACGGAGGTTCTGGTAAGACATCTGCCACACGTTACAATAAAGGAGAAGAAAGTTAGAAAAAATAAATAATACTGGCCCTTACTGATTATATTTTCCTATTTGGATGTAGGGAAATGTCACCTCTCACTCTGCAGCCAGATGCTCATCCCCAGAGTTTAGTACAGGCAGACCTCGTTTTATTGCGTTTTGCTTTATTGTGCTTCACGGATATTGTGGTTTTTCCACAAATGGAAGGTTTGTGGCAACCCTGCATCAAGCAAGTCTATTGGCGCCATTTTTCCAACAGCATTTGCTCACTTCATGTCTCTCTGTCACTTTTGGTAATTCTCGCAATAGCCCAAACTTTTTCATTATTATTATATTTGTTATGTGACCAGTGATTTTTGATGTGACTATTGCAAAAAGATTACAACTCGCTGAAGGCTCAGATGTTGGCGAGCATTTTTTAGCAATAAAATTTTTTAAAATAAGGCGTGTACATTGTTTTTCAAGACAATGCCATTGCACACTTAACAGACTGCAGTAAAGTGTAAACATAACTTTTATATGCACTGGGAAACCAAACAACTCATGTCACTTGCTTTATTGTGATGGTCTGGAACTGAACTGGCAATATCTTTGAGGTGTGCCTATATTAGGATTATTGTGAGTCTGGCCTATTGTGAGTCTGGCCTAATATATATATTGTGAGTGTGGCAGCACGAGGGACCGCATTCTTACATTGGGCTGCACCAGCTGCAATAAATAAGGAATTTCAACCTCCGAGAGGCATTTTGATGGGGATAGAAGAGAGCGCAGTCCATTCTGTGACCTGCAGGGACGGACTACAGGCACGCACATTCTTGTCTGGATGAATGTGCTCACAGGGTTCCCCCTGCCTGAATTCCCTTCCAGCTCTTCTCTGCTTATCTAAGTCCTGACATGCCGTCAATCCTCTCTCCCATTCAACCTTTCCCTTTATTGGTTCTCAAATTTTAGTTTAGTGAGTATCAGCATCACCTGGGGGGGATGGAGAGAAGGGGGCTGAGGGGGTGTTAAAAATGCTGTTTCCTGGGACCTATGGCCAGAGATTCTGATGTAACAAGCCAGATGTGGAGACCAGATATCTGCAGTTTTAACAGTCTCCCTGGGGGCTTTCAAATGCAAAAGATCCCCCAACCACATTTGGAGCAACTCATTTTAGGACAGTTTATAACTTGACATTATTGTCTGCCACGTGGCTTATACCATCATGTCTGTCCTGTCTTCCCAGTGAGACCATGGGTGCCAAGACCTAAGCACTGCATGCAAATTAAGCCTGACAACTAAGCTACATAGATTCCTCTTTCTTTTCTTTTCTTTTTTTTTTAGTTTTATTGAGGTCTAATTGACAAATAAAAATTGTATATATTCAAGGTATACAACTTAATATTTTGATATATGTATACATTGTGAAACGATCACCACAATCAAGCTAATTAACCCATCCATCACCTCTCATAGTTACCATTGTCTATTGTTGTGCTTATTATTATTATTTACCTTTTAATCCCTCCTGGCATGTAACATCAACTTACAATAGGCAAAGACAGCCAATGAGCAGAAGATTATTAGAAAAGTAATTCATAGAAAATGATATGCTTTCTCTCAGTAGTGAGAGAAGTTTAACAAATGGCAGTGAATTCTGAGGACAATGAAGGAACCAAGGTCAGGAGCAGCAAAAGCCTCCTCTAGGCTGCCATGTCTCTAAAGGATGAGCTAAACTCTCATTCAAAACAACGGGCCAGGAGAGGCCAAGCCTCAGTTAGATGCATTAAATATGCCCCTCTCAAGAAGGTAGGAAGGAAGAAAACTACTTTTTGACATGTACTGTTTACATTATCATTCAGTGCTAAATATTTTGTACTTTGTTGATGACTTCCTTTTAATCCAAGGTTTTTTGAGCTTTAAAAAAAAATGCCTCATGGCAGATGCAGGTCTGAGTTGGGTACCCCATGCCACTTGTGATGACACCAGAGAACTTCTAAACATTTCAAAACTGATGTGCCACCAGAAGCATATTGAGGCCTAAATGGGGCTGAAATCAGCAGACAATCCCTTGGAAACCTGAAAAAGGGGAGAGAACGTCTGCAGACTTGCAAATTCCAAGAGGTCTCTATCCTACCCAGGTCTACAGGATGCGAGTTAATTTTATGTGTCAACTTGTCTGGGTCACAAGGTGCCCAGATTAAATAATATATCTGGGCATGTCTGTGAGGGTGTGTCCAGATGAGATGAGCCTTTGAATCAGTAGCCTGAGTAAAGCACATTGCCCTCCCCAATATGTGTAGGCATCATCCAATCTGTTGAGGGCCCATACAGAACAAAAAGGTGGAGGAAGGGAGAATTTGCTCACTCTGCCTGACTTCTTGAGCTGGGACATCAGTCTTCTGCCCAACGACTGGAATTTACACCATTAGCTCTCCTGGTTCTCAGGCCTTTGGACTCGTACTGAACTACACTGCCATCTGTCCTGGGTCTTCAGCTTACAGATGGCAGATCGTGGGACTTCTCAGTCTCCATAAACACATGAGCCAATTACTTACAGTAAATCTCTTTATATGGATCCTATTGGTTCTGTCTCTCTGGAGAACCCTGACTAATACACATGACCAAAATAAAGGAAGCATTTGGACTAGCAAGGACTCGCTGAATGTAAGAGCATAAGAACAGGTCTGGAGATTGGCGGAAGATGGCGGAAGAGTAAGACGCGGAGATCACCTTCCTCCCCACAGATACATCAGAAATACATCTACACGTGGAACTGCTCCTATAGAACACCCACTGAACTGGCAGAAGACCTCAGACCTCCCAAAAGGCAAGAAACACCCCACAGACCTCCCAAAAGGCAAGAAACTCGCCACGTACCTGGGTAGGGCAAAAGAAAAAAGAAAAAACAGAGACAAAAGAATAGGGACGGACCTGCACCAGTGGGAGGGAGCCGCGAAGGAGGAAAGGTTTCCACACACTAGAAGCCCCTTCCTGAGCGGAGACTGCGGGTGGCGGAGCGGGCAGCCTCAGAGCCGCGGAGGAGAGCGCAGCCACAGGGTGCGGAGGGCAAAGCGGAGAGATTCCCGCCCAGAGGATCGGTGCCGACCAGCACTCACCAGCCCGAGAGGCTTGTCTGCTCACCCGCCGGGGCGGGCGGGGGCTGGGAGCTGAGGCTCGGGCTTCGGTCGGATCGCAGGGAGAGGACTGGGGTTGGCGGCGTGAACACAGCCTGAAGGGGCCAGTGCACCACAGCCAGTGGGAGGGAGTCCGGGAAAACTCTGGAGCTGCCGAAGAGGCAAGAGACCATTGTTTCTGGGTGCACAAGGACAGGGGATGCAGAGCACCGCCTAAACGAGCTCCAGAGATGGGCGCGAGCCACTGCTATCAGCGCGGACCCCAGAGACGGGCATGAGCCGCTAAGGCTGCTGCTGCCGCCACCAAGAAGCCTGTGTGCGAGCGCAGGTCACCATCCACACCTCCCCTCCCGGGAGCCTGTGCAGCCCGCCACTGCCCGGTGCCCGGGATCCAGGGACAGCTTCCCCGGGAGAACGCACGGCGCGCCTCGGGCTGGTGCAACATCACGCCAGCCTCTGCCTCCGCAGGCTCGCCCCACATCCGCATCCGTACCCCTCCCTCCCCCCGGCCTGACTGAGCCAGAGGCCCCGAATCAGCTGCTCCTTTAACCCCGTCCTGCTAAGCAAAGAACAGACGCCCTCAGGCAACCTACACGCAGAGGCGGGGCCAAATCCAAAACTGAACCCCCGGAGCTGTGCGAACAAAGAAGAGAAAGGGAAATCTCTCCCAGCAGCCTCGGGAGCAGCGGATTAAATCTCCACAATCAACTTGATGTACGCTGCATTGGTGGAAAACCTGAATAGACAACGAACCATCCCAAATTGAGGAGGTGGACTTTGGGAGCAACGATATGTTATTTTTTCCCCTTTTCCTCTTTTTGTGAGTGTGTATGTGTATGCTTCTCTGTGAGATTTTGTCTGTATAGCTTTGCTTTCACCATTTGTCCTAGGGTTCTGTCCGTCCGTTTTTGTTTGTTTGTTTGTTTTTCACTTAAATTTTTTTTCTTAATAATTATTTCTTATTTTAATAACTTTATTTTATTTTATCTTACATTATTTTACTTTATTTTATCCTCTTTCTTTCTGTCTTTCTACTTTTTCTCCCTTTTATTCTGAGCCGTGTGAATGAAAGGCTCTTGGTGCTGCAGCCAGGAGTCAGTGCTGTGCCTCTGACGTGGGAGACCAACTTCAGGACACTGGTCCACAAGAGACCTCCCAGCTCCGCGTAACATCAAATGGTGAAAATCTCCCAGAGATCTCCATCTCAACACCAACACCCAGCTTTACTCAACGACCAGCAAACTACAGTGCTGGACACCCTAGGCCAAACAACTAGCAAGACAGGAACACAACCCCACCCATTAGCAGAGAGGCTGCCTAAAATCATAGTAAAGCCACAGACACCCCAAAACACACCACCAGATGTTGACCTGCCCACCAGAAAGACAAGATCCAGCCTCATCCACCAGAACGAAGGCACTAATCCCCTCCACCAGGAAGCCTACACAACCCATTGATCCAACTTTAGCCACTGGGGACAGACACCAAAAACAACGGGAACTACGAACCTGCAGGCTGCGAAAAAAGAGACCCCAAACACAGTAAGATAAGCAAAATGAGAAGACAGAGAAACACACAGCAGATGAAGGAGCAAGGTAAAAACCCACCAGACCAAACAAATGAAGAGGAAATAGGCAGTTGACCTGAGAAAGAATTCAGAATAATGATAGTAAAGATGATCCAAAATCTTGGAAATAGAATAGAGAAAATGCAAGAAACATTTAACAAGGACCTAGAAGAACTAAAGTGGAAGCAAGCAACAATGAACCACACAATAAATGAAATTAAAAATACTCTAGATGGGATCAAAAGCAGAATAACTGAGGCAGAAGAATGGATAAGTGACCTGGAAGATAAAATAGTGGAAATAACTACTG
>NC_041234.1:107297743-107298261 GCF_002837175.3 Physeter macrocephalus
TAATATGGGAAAGGAAACAGTTAATCAAGTCCAGGAAGCACAGAGTCCCATACAGGATAAATCCAAGGAGAAACACACTAAGACACATATTAATCAGACTATCAAAAATCAAATACAAAGAACAAATATTAAAAGCAGCAAGGGAAAAACAATAAATAACACACAAGGGAATCCCCATAAAGTTAACAGCTGATCTTTCAGCAGAAACTCTGCAAGCCAGAAGGGAGTGGCAGGACATATTTAAAGTGATGAAGGAGAAAAGCCTACAACCAAGATTACTCTGCCCAGCAACGATCGCATTCAGATTTGATGGAGAAATTAAAACCTTTACAGACAAGGAAAAACGGAGAGAGTTCAGCACCACCAAACCAGCTTCACAACAAATGCTAAAGGAACTTCTCTAGGCAAGAAACACAAGAGAAGGAAAAGACCTACAACAACAAACCCAAAACAATTAAGAAAATGGGAATAGGAACATACATATCGATAATTACCTTAAACGTAAATGGATTAAATGC
>NC_041234.1:107299336-107300652 GCF_002837175.3 Physeter macrocephalus
AATGGACAACCTGGAAGAAATGGACAAATTCTTACAAATGCACAACCTGCCAAGACTGAACCAGGAAGAAATAGAAAATATGAACAGACCAATCACAAGCACTGAAATTAAAACTGTGATTAAAAATCTTCCAGCAAAGAAAAGCCCAGGACCAGATGGCTGCCCAGGCGAATTCTATCAAACATTTAGAGAAGAGCTAACACCTATCCTTCTCAAACTCTTCCAAAATATAGCAGAGGGAAGAACACTCCCAAACTCTTTCTATGAGGCCACCATCGCCCTGATACCAAAACCAGACAAAGATGTCACAAAGAAAGAAAACTACAGGCCAATATCACTGATGAACATAGATGCAAAAATCCTCAACAAAATTCTAGCAAACAGAATCCAACAGCACATTAAAAGGATCATACACCATGATCAAGTGGGGCTTATTCCGGGAATGCAAGGATTCTTCAATATACGCAAATCAATCAACGTGATACACCATATTAACAAACTGAAGGAGAAAAACCATATGATCATCTAAATAGATGCAGAGAAAGCTTTTGACAAAATTCAACACCCATTTATGATAAAAACCCTGCAGAAAGTAGGCACAGAGGGAACTTTCCTCAACATAATAAAGGCCATATATGACAAACCCACAGCCAGCATCGTTCTCAATGGTGAAAAACTGAAACCATTTCCACTAAGATCAGGAACAAGACAAGGTTGCCCACTCTCACCACTCTTATTCAACATAGTTTTGGAAGTTCTAGCCACAGCAATCAGAGAAGAAAAAGAAATAAAAGGAATCCAAATAGGAAAAGAAGAAGTAAAGCTGTCACTATTTGCAGATGACATGATATTATACATAGAGAATCCTAAGGATGCTACCAGAAAACTACTAGAGCTAATCAATGAATTTGGCAAAGTAGCAGGATACAAAATTAATGCACAGAAATCTCTGGCATTCTTATACACTAATGATGAAAAATCTGAGAGTGAAATTAAGAAAACACTCCCATTTACCATTGCAACAAAAAGAATAAAATATCTAGGAATAAACCTACCTAAGGAGACAAAAAACTTGTATGCAGAAAACTATAAGACACTGATGAAAGAAATTAAAGATGATACAAATAGGTGGAGAAATATACCATGTTCTTGGATTGGAAGAATCAACATTGTGAAAATGACTCTACTACCCAAAGCAATCTACAGATTCAATGCAATCCCTATCAAACTACCACTAGCATTTTTTACAGAACTAGAAAAAAAAATTTCACAATTTGTATGGAAACACAAAAGACCCCAAATAGCAAAAGCAATCT
>NC_041234.1:107301903-107341945 GCF_002837175.3 Physeter macrocephalus
GACAAAGTGAGAGAGTGGCATGGACATATATACACTACCAAACGTAAAACAGATAGTTAGTGGAAAACAGCCGCATAGCACAGGGAGATCAGCTCGGTGCTTTGTGACCACCTAGAGGGGTGGGATAGGGAGGATGGGAGGGAGGGAGACGCAAGAGGGAAGAGATATGGGAACGTATGTATATGTATAACTGATTCACTTTGTTCTAAAGCAGGAACTAACACACCATTGTAAAGCAATTATACTCCAATAAATATGTTAAAAAAAAAACAAAAAAGAGCAGGTCTGGTCAGCAACAGTATTGTCAGGGTCTGAGAATAGAAAAATCTCCACGAAGGAGAAATAATGAAGAATACATAATTCCTGTTTAAAATACACACACACACACGTCATAGGCTATATATATGTATGTATGCACACACGCGTGTGCGCACACACACAGATACACATCTACCTCAAAGAAAGATTGTCATGAGATTCACCAGGATGTTAATAGTGATCATCTGAGTGGTGGGATTACAGGTGATATGTATTTTCTTCTTTATACTTTTCCTGAACTGTCTGATTTTTTAAAAAATCATTGTTTACATAATGTTATGTAGTCAGAAAAGAAATACTTCCCGTTTTAAAAAAAATGAAGTAAAAATCAGTCACCTGTGCCCTTATACTACTAGCAACAGAAAATGTCTACATTAATGACTCTTAGAGAGGATAAGAGTTAATATAAGATCATATGGGAAATAAAATTTGTTACATTTTTACCAAAAAAAAAAAAAGATCAGATGGGGACACCATATATGTGGGTGAACTTGATTTTCCAGGTCTCCAAATACTGTGGGTATTATACTGTGGGTAAGCTAGAATTAGTTTAGTTTGTCTAAGGTATTCAACACAGATTGGGAGGGCAATCAGAACACTCAGAACATATTTTGAATTAGCTGCTGCTAAAAATTTGCCTAAATACTCAAAAATGTGAATTAGAAAAAAACACCAACAATCAACCCAAATCCCTTCACATGCATATCTAGTTACAACAACATGTCTAACTGGTCTCAATAATTCAGCAATATTTACACCACAGCTCTACAGTTCCTTCCCAGGCCATCATGGGCTCTCCGAGACCTTCTGTTTTATTAAGTTTGGTTTGAGACAAAATCTATCAAAATTTAAATACATATATATATATTTTGGCTCAACAATTTAACTTCTAGGAATCCACCTCACAGATCTTTATATACTTTGCCAAAGTTACACATATAGGATGTTCACTGCAGAATTGTTTATAATAGTGAGGAACTGGCAATAATGTACATGAACTCCAACAGGAGATGGGTGATAGAAACTACAGTACAGGGGCTTCCCTGGCGGCGCAGTGGTTGAGAATCCGCCTGCCAATGCAGGGGACACGGGTTTGAGTCCTGGTCCGGGAAGATCCCACATGCCGCAGAGCAACTAGGCCCGCGAGCCACAACTACTGAGCCTGCGCTCTAGAGCCCACAAGGCACAACTACCGAGCCCGCGTGCCACAACTACTGAAGCCTGCACGCCCTAGAGCCCACGCTCCACAACAAGAGAAGCCACCGCAATGAGAAGCCCGCGCACCGCAACAAAGAGTAGCCCCCGCTTGCCACAACTACGGAAAGCTCGCGGGCAGCAAAAAGACTCAACGCAGCCAAAAATAAAGTTAATTAAAAAAAAAAAAGAAACTACAGTACATCCAGAGTTGGTATACAGTATATATGGGGTTTACATAACGCCCATAAGAATCACAGAGGTTAGTCTGCCTTGGATAATCCCAGCATTTTAAATTGGTAGACTCAGCAGAGGCAGAGAGAGACTGAAAGCAGAGCGATGGTGTGCTCCAGGTCCGCAGGGAGAAGCAGCTACGGTAACACTTTCACCCACCATTTGACTGTGCCCTTCTGTTAAAAATTAAATCCTTGGGGGTCGCCTGGAAGCTAAAAGTGGTCAGGACCAGAGGCAGGGGGGTAATTATGTGAAGGTGGTCAAAAGGTACAAACTTGCAGTTATAAGATAAATACGTACTAGGGATGTAATGTACAACATGATAAATATAATTGACACTGTTGTATGCTCTTTATGACAGTTGTTGAGAGTAAATCCTGAGGAGTTCTCATCACAAGGAAAATATATTTTTTTTTATTTTTTAAATTTTGTAACTCTATGAGATGATGGATATTCAATGACTGATTGGGGTCATCATTTCATGATGTATGGAAGTCACATCATTATGCTGTACACCTTAAACTTACACAGTGCTGCATGTCAATTATATGTCAATAAAACTGGAAGAAAAAAAGGAAATAGAAGGTAAATAAATAATTGAAAAATGATATAATGTTAAGTGACAACTCAGGACACAAATTGTGTATATAGTATGATTGCAACTATGTAATGATATATAGCTATATAGGTGTAGGAAAAAAAGGCATCAAAATATTGCCAGTTTAAAAAGAAAAAGTGGTCAGGGATGAAGGGAGAAGGAAGCCTAGCTCTTTGGGTAACGTTTTAACCTCGGAAATGTAAGAGGAAGAACAGTGACAAAATTATCCCCTGTGATTATTGTCCAGGTTACCTATGAAGCTCCTACTTGATTTTTCATACCAACTACTGTTCATGTCATCATTACGGAGCAAATTCACTGAAGAATGAAATTCCATTTTTTGAAACCAAACGCATAGAGAGATTTAAAAACTGTTTAGGGACTTCCCTGTCATTCTAGTGATTAGGACTCCACACTTCCACTGCAAGGGGCACGGGTTCGATCCCTGGTCGGGGAACTAAGATCCCGCAAGCCGCGTGGTGTGGCCAAAAATAAAATAAAAATTTAAAAATAAAAATAAAACTGTTTATCCATGGACACGATGAATGGAGCACGTAGTACAAATGCACATAGAGCATTGGGTGAAAAGTGAAACTGTATTTCAGCTGTGACGGGGAAGATGACAGGGCTACCAGACAGGGAGACTTAGAGGTCATGATGACTTGACCTTTTCATTGCTGACTGGGCCAAGTCTGGAAAGGAGACATGGAGAAAAGCAGAGAGTAGATAAAGGATATGATTTCTTTTTCAAACGGGAACTTATTTTGAGTATTACACATGCCCTATTTATAGCTAATATATTTTGACATATCTGTGTTCAAGCCAGAGCCATCTCATTCCCCCCTCTGTGCCAAAGGGCAGCCTTCCCTTTGGGCTCTCCTCAAGAACAAGGTTGATAATATTTCAGAGGCTATCATAACTGGTTGATTGATTCTAAAATAAAATCACAGTATGCAATCACTTAAAACGTATTGCATTAGAGGAACTTGGGAATTCACCTCCTAACTATCTGGTAAGGCTAGATCTAACTGCTAAATTTCCCCATAATTTCTACATATTAGCTGATTTCTCTTTTGCTGCAGTGTAGTAGACCTTGCTCTGAACCTTTGTGCTACCCTTGAATTTCTCAGTACAGTGGTTGTAAAACTTCTAGACGTCTGTAACAAGCCTACAAATAAAAGAGCTCCACTGTCATTAGTGGAGACCCTTGCAATGCAACTTTCTCCAGTCTTCCACTGGTGTCACCTCAACACATCAGTGGTTCTCCATGTAGAGAGTCAAGAAAATTTTTGTTCATCATCTGAACACTCACCACAGTATAATAATTCTTGGTAAGTGGAGTAGTTTCAAATCCTTTGACAGCCTTGGGGGAGAGAGGTCTCTCTGTGAAAAAGACATTTAAATTATGTTAATATCATACAGGTGTAAGATGAACAGTTTATAACATAGGGCAACTAACATACTATAAATATTGTCAAGTGGAAGGCTCAATGGAAATGTACATTCCCAAATAAGTGAAAGTATAATCTTACTAAACTACAGCTGGTCAAGCTAGAGTTTCTTAATGACAGGGTCAAGGCAAAAATTTCAGTTCCATTTTGGGCTGTTTCTTCACTCCAGTCTGCCTCTCCATTCAACTTATTCAAAACAGATAAGCAAAGCCAGTGCTAACCAAATATGTGTATTTGTATCTTGCAACTTACTATACAAGAATAATAGCAGCCATCCTTTCTTAGGGCTGTCTATTGTGCCAAAACCAAAATAATCAGAATGTTTAATACACTGAAAACTAGCAGAAATTCTTCTTTTATGTATCATTTTAATATCATTATGTTGTGCTATAAAAAGATACCTTTCTTTTACAAAGTTTGTCTTACCCATATATACACTAATATGTATAAAATAGATAACTAATAAGAACCTGCTGTATAAAAAATAAATGAAATAAAATTCAAAAAAAAGAAGCCATTTAGGTTATAGGTTCTCACTACACCTAATACCCTCTCTGAATTTTGCAAAGTGGTATTACTCAGGTACCAAGGGCCTAGAGACGAAAGAAGATTTGGGAGAACATGCAGCATGTCCTTGCCTCTATATAAGACTTCTTGGTTTCACAGCCAAACGCTAAGCTGCTTTAAGACCCCCTAAGATTTTATTAGATAATTCAAATAATTTTAGTGTCACATCTCTATATGTGGTTTCTGATGAGTTCTATGAGTAAGTAAACACACACTTCTGTCATACAGTAGTTAAAGAAATATAGTTTATATAATAAATACTATATCTAGTGCAATAACCCACAATTTTATTAGAACTGAAAATCCTAAACAGACCTGACTAGTTTTCAGAATATCCTATACTATCCCCTCTCAAACACCACAGTACTCTGTGGCATATATTTACACTCTAAATGAAATCAATTTAGGGGCTTCCCTGGTGGTGCAGTGGTTAAGAATCCTCCTGCCAATGCAGGGGACACGGGTTCGAGCCCTGGTCCGGGAAGATCCCACATGCCTTGGAGCAACTAAGCCCGTGCGCCACAACTACTGAGACTGTGCTCTAGAGCTCGTGAGTCACAACTACTGAGCCCACGTGCTGCGACTACTGAAGCCCATGCACCTAGAGCCCTGCCACACAACAAGAGAAGCCACCACAATGAGAAGCCCACACACCGCAACGAAGAGTAGCCCCCACTAGCTGCAACTAGAGAAAGCCCACGCGCAGTAACGAAGACCCAACACAGCCAAAAATAAATAAATAAATAAATAAAATCTGTTTTAAAAAAAGAAACCACTTAATAAAAATACAAGACAGTGATCATAAATGTTTACCAGTGTCACTACAGACTGTCTTCCCTACCCTCATTTTCTCCTTTGCTTCATTTTGTTTTATATTCCATTTACCTTGCCATATTGTATGCTGCTTTAAACTCTTTCTGGGGACTTCCCTGGTGGCACAGTGGTTAAGAATCCACCTGCCAGGGGCTTCCCTGGTGGCGCAGTGGTTGAGAGTCTGCCTGCCGATGCAGGGGACACGGGTTCGAGCCCTGGTCTGGGAAGATCCCACACAGCCTGTGCTCCGCGACGGGAGAGGCCACAACAGTGAGAGGCCCGTGTACCACACACACACACACACAAAAATCCACCTGCCAATGCAGGGGACATGGGTTTGAGCCCTGGTCCAGGAAGATCCCATATGCCGCAGAGCAACTAAGCCCGTGCGCCACAACTCCTGAGCCTGCGCTCTAGGGGTCGCAAGCCACGACTGCCAAGTCCGTGTGCCACAACTACTGAAGTCCATGTGCATAGAGCCCGTGCTCTGCAACATGAGAAGCCACTGCAATGAGAAGCCCACACTCCACAACGAAGAGAAGCCCCCGCTCGCTGCAACTGGAGAGAGCCCACACGCAGCAACATAGAACCAACGCAGCCAAATAAATAAATAAAATTAATTAATTAATTAATTTTTAAAAACCAACTCTTTCTGATGTATGGTGGAGTATAAATAACCAAATATTATCATCAGGACTTGATTTTTTTTCTTTTTAAAAACAATATTTTCTAGTTTTATATCTATTACATTCCTACCCTAAAAAATGCAAAATATAGAAAAGAAAAACCAACAATTAACCCATTACCCAGAGCTAACCATCATCCAGAGTAACATTTTGAAGTACGTCTTCCCATTCTTTCTTTTTTGCTATTAAAATAGATTTTTTTTATTGGGGTATAGTTGTTTTACAATGTTGTGTTAGTTTCTACTGTACAGTGAAGTGAAGTACATCTCCCTGTGCTCTACAGCAGGTTCTCATTAATAATCTATCTTATACATATTAGTGTTCCCATTCTCTTTATACATGTGTTTGTGAACACACACACACACACATAGATCTTTCTTACTTCACCTTCAGCTTTGTAATCCTCCTATTACAACATTATTTCATGAACATTTTCCCCTTTAACCTTAATTTCTAATTATTATTATATTTAAAATATCCCTTATGTTTATTTGGCACTTAACTGCTTTTAAGACATTTTCTTTGATCTTTACAACTACCCTGTAAGGCAGAGATGATCTCATTTTGTAGAGGAGGTCACTAGGGTGCAGGAAAGTGACGTCAGCTGCTTAAGGGCATGAATTTGGGAAATGGCAAAGCCAAGACTGAAGCCCTGGTGTGTCTTGACAAAAGCCTGTGCTCCTAACCAACAGGACGTCCAGAGATGAAGCTACTGAAGGGCCCAGTCGATGGCATGAGCAGTGGTTCCCCCCGGAGTTCAGAGGGGTCATCAGTGTGATCTGGGATGGTCAGAGAAGACCTTGCTGGGCAGGGGGTACTTGATCTGTCCCTGGAGGGGAGGCTAGAATTCAAATAGGCAGAGAAGACAGTAGAGAGTTTTCTAGGCAGGGAAGATTCCAGAAGCACAGCTGTAGAAGTGGCAGTGCTCAAGGCAGGACTGTTCCTGTGACAGTGAACTGTCCAGCTGGGTCGGGCTGGGTAAAGTGGAAATAAAACAAAAAGGCAACAATGAGGACCAAATCTGGCACTCCTCAATGCCCCCAAACTGGGGCATAACCAGGTTTGGAAAGCTTCATGCAACTTCAGGGTCTGCCTGGATCCACATGGTGGCTTCACAAGGCTTTACTGGGTAAATGTGAGCACTGCAGAGCCACCCAGCCTATTACTTGAGATTGCAAGTGGCGGAGTCAGGAATTGAACCCAAGTATTGTACTGCCCAGCACGGTGTTCCCCCCAGCACACCGTGGTTTTGCACTCGTAGGCATATTCAAAATCGACAGTTACCAAATTCTTTCAATTTTTTATTAGGCAAGTTTTCTATAATGTACCTTTAATGCTACTTAGAACTCGGTTGTTTTGTGCAATTATGATGTAAACCAGTCTTGATAAAAATGAAACGTTCTAGAGAAACCAGCAAGATGCGACCACCTTTTGAAAGCAAGGCCAAAAGGAAGGGTAAACAGTAATGGAGAGCCTGCCAAGACAGAAGAGGAAAGGAAAGGCCACAGAAACTGGTCACTGTAACTGAAAAAAAACGTTAACTATGTGAAGTAGAACAGAGAAACATGAATTGAAAGAAAACAGTGGCTGCCATGGAGATTCCTGGGTGGCTGAACAAGATGTAAAAAGAGCTGGTGCTTTGATAAGATCAATAAAATTGTTAACAAGGATTTACTGTAGGACTCCCTGGTGGTGCAGTGGTTAAGAATCCGCCTGCCAATGCAGGGGACAAGGGTTTGAGCCCTGGTCCAAGAAGATCCCACATGCCGCGGAGCAACTAAGCCCATGCACCACAACTACTGAGCCTGCATGCTGCAACTATTGAAGACTGCGCCTAGAGCCCATGCTCTGCAACAAGAGAAGCCACTGCAATGAGAAGCCCGCACACCGCAAGGAATAGTAGCCCCCGCTCGCCGCAACTAGAGAAAGCTTGCACGCAGCAACAAAGACCCAACACAGCCATAAATAAATAAATGAATAAAATATATATTAAAAAAAGGATTTACTGTATAGCACAGGGGACTATATTCAATATATTGTAATAACCTATAACAGAAAAGAATCAAAAAAAGAATATAGATATATACATATATACATATAACCAAATCACTTTGCTGTACACCTGAAACTAACACAATACTGTAAATCAACTACACTTCAATAAAAAAATATTACAGCGAAAAACAGTTTTTAAAAAAATAAAATTGTCAAACCTCTAGCAAGACTGACAGAGGAAAAAAGAGAGAAGACACAAATTACCAATAGGAGGAGTGAAGTAGGGGATATCATTACAGACTCTGGAGATGCCCAAAAGATAATAAAGAAATACCACGAACAACTTAAAACACATAAATTTGATAATTAGGTATGAAATGGAGCAATTCCTCAGAAAACCAAAACTACCACAGTTCACCCAATATTAAATACACTATTTGAATAGCCTTATAATTATTCTGGAAATTGAAGTTATAAATTTAAAACTGTGGAAAAAAGAAATCTCCAGGCCCATATGGTTTCAGTGGCGAGTTCTACCAAATGTTTAAGGAAGAAGCCATAGCAATTATTCCCAATCTCTTACAGAAAATAAAGAGAAGGGGTCACTTTCCAATTCATTTTATAAAGTCACTATTAATTACACTGACACCAAAACCAGACAAAGACAGAACAAAAAAGAAAACCGCAGACCCATACCCCTCATGAATTTCGATGCAAAAAACGTTAACAAAGAATTAGCAAATAGAATTCAGTGATATTTTAAAAGAATTGTATACCATAGAATTCATCTCATGGATGTTGGTTAAATATTCAAAAATCAATCAATGAAACCCATGGTATTAATAGTCTAAAAAGAAAAATCACATGATAATAGCAATCGCTGCAGCAAAAGCACAGGACAAAATTCAACACCCATTCAAGAAAAAAAAAAACTTCCAGAAAAAAAAGGAATAAAGAGGAACTTCTCCAACTCAATAAAGAGCATCTACGGAAATCCTACAGCTAGCATCTTAACTAGCAGTGCAAGACCTAAGGCTGAATACTTTCGCCCTAAGATCAGGAACAAGACAAGGATGTCTGCTCTCACCACTCTCACTCAGCATAGTGCTGGAAGGTCTGGCTGTCCCTGCAGTCTTGGGGTAGGATGGGGAATCAATACCAAGAGAAGAAGGAAGACAGATTTGGAAGGACAAGCTTGGAAAGTCTTCAAAAATGTAGTCCTTGCAAACAACTGGCCCCATGAAAAAAATTCAAGGGGTGGATGCAAAGAGAAAAACACCAGCTCTAGGTTTCAGTGACAGCTTCTTGCCTCTTGTACCTCCTTTGCCCTCCACCACTGCCTACTCCCGCCACGTGCAGTCCTAGCTGACACCCACCCTCGGCAACCCGCAGAGAAGGAATAAGAATGTGGACGTTCAGAGGAGACAAGTCCAGTCCCTGGGGGTGGTTCAAAGTGACGGGAGGGGAGCAAAAGTTGCCACCCCAAAATGTCTCTTTGGCATGTGGATTATTTCAAGCTGATGACAATCAAGGTTCTAAAGACTCAGGAAGTCTTTCTTTTCACCACCCCCTTAGCTGCCTAGAGAATTTAGGGAGAGGGCCTGTTCCTGGAACAGAGCTATCAGCAGAGACATATGCAAAGAACGTGTGCTGGGTCTGGGGGGGCAACTCCCAGAGATCAGAGTCTACTCCGTGTCCCACTGTCTCTGCCCGGCCCGGCAAACGTTTATTTACTAAACATTTGCTTTTCCATCTCTATGTCAATTGCCTTCCCGCCCCTTTGAAGTCCCAAACCCCTAACCCCAACATCCTCTTTTGTCTTTAGCTGAAGTTGGTATTTACGGTGAGGGTTTCACCATTTTGGCGACTTATTCAGTTCTCCTGGGTCTCTCCCATGTGTACATGTTATTAAACTTGGATTTCCTCCTGTTAATATCTCACATTGGCTTAGTTCTCAGACCAGACAGAAGAACCAAGAAGGGTTAGAGGAAAATTTCTTCCTCCCCGATATGACCTAACATGAAAACATAAACCTTTTACATGGTGTTTCTAAGGCCATTAAAAAACTGGTCAATTCAATTCAATCCGTGGGGAAAAAAATCAGTCAACGCAGTGAAGAATTCAAATGACTTATCGTGGTGGCCTCTCCCGTTGCGGAGCACAGGCTCTAGGTGCGCAGGCCTCAGCAGCTGTGGCACGTGGGCTCAGTAGTTGTGGCGCACGGGCTTAGTTGCTCCGCGGCATGTGGGATCTTCCCGGACCGGGGCTCGAGCCCGTGTCCCCTGCGGTGGCAGGTGGATTCTCAACCACTGGGCCACCAGGGAAGCCCAACCCTCCTAATTCTGATGTAAAGATCCCTTTCCCATTAACTCTCGATTCATTCCCCTCCCTTGCTGAGGTACAGATTCCTATGCCTGTTGGTGGTGACAGGTCAAAAAGAAATCTAGTGATAACTAGCTTTCTCTGGACATGAAGCATCTATGTGATACACCCAGAGGTTTAAAACAGGAAGTCTAAATATAAAGCCCAATCCTAGTTTTGGATTTTAATAAGTAGGAAGAGTCATTTCTTAATCTGCCTTGATACAAATTTAATTAGCCATCTACCTAATCCCCTCACTTGACATCTATATTTACCCAAGAAGAAGTTTTAGAAGGATTTAATGATCCCTTAACTGAATCAGCTGTAGAAAACAGAACTTGCTTAAAATATCTGCTCCAATCATACTTGCCTCAATATTTTCTTGGCATGGACATTTTGCCAGGAAAATTTTAATGCAAAGTCCTGACAAAACATGTAGCCTCTCTCGGTAACAAAGATACAAATAAAAAAAGAGATATAGGGACTTTCCCGGTGGCGCAGTGGTTAAGAATCTGCCTGCTTGGGCTTCCCTGGTGGCGCAGTGGTTCAGAGTCTGCCTGCCGATGCAGGGGGCACGGGTTCGTGCCTCGGTCCGGGAAGATCCCACATGCCCCACATGCCGCGGAGCGGTTGGGCCCGTGAGCCATGGCTGCTGAGCCTGCGCGTCCAGAGCCTGTGCTCCCCAAACGGAGAGGCCACAGCAGTGAGAGGCCAAAATACCACAAAAAAAAAAAAGCATCTGCCTGCCAATGCAGAGGACACAGGTTTGAGCCCTGGTCCGGGAAGATCCCACATGCCGCGGAGTCACTAAGCCCATACACCGCAACTACTGAGCCTGCGTGCCACAACTACTGAAGCCCATGCGCCTAGAGCCCGTGCTCCACAAGAGAAGACACCGCAATGAGAAGCCCACGCACCGCAACAAAGAGTAGCCCCCGCTCGCCGCAACTAGAGAAAGCCCGCATGCAGCAACGAAGACCCAACACAGCCAAAAATAAATAAATTAACTAAATTTTTTTAACAAGAGAGATATAATTTGCTATCTTACTGATGTAGTGGCAGACATGACTTTGATGTATACACAGGTTAATTTACAAGTTACCGCTGATTTTGAAGAAAAGGACTGAAAATTGGATAAATGGCTAATTCTCTTATTTATAATGTATCTGACTCAAATGAAATAAAGGAGCAAGGGCCCTTAATATATCTTCTGTAGTTTATATAATGACTAAGTTATTCATACAGGTATTTTTCTTGAAGATCCTTGAAAAAATATTTTTAGTCAAAAGAGGGTTTACTTTTCTCATGTAACCAGAAATTGACTGGTAACAAGGGCTTCCTAATGTCACCAGTGTCCGGTTCCATCATCCTTGGTGAGAGGCTTTTATCATCATGGTCACAAAAACCTACTCTATCTTCAGTCTTAAGCTCATGTTGAAAGGTGTGTGTGTGTGTGTGTGTGTGTGTGTGTGTGTGTGTGTAAAACATTATACTCAAATATTCTATTTCTTAACTTTCTACACTATTACACTGGTGGTTCTGTAGGTCCTCAGAAATCAACCTCCTCCTGAAGAGAGGAAGAAGATGTCCCCAGGGCTTCGGCCATAATTATCTCTAGACAAAAGTTACAGTCGAATCTAAAACGTAAAAGGCCACTCCCCAAGGGCAAACTTCCAGAGCATGAAGTGCTCTTGTCAAGGGAAGAAAACACTGCACAGCTCTCCATGGCACAGCCATCTGCAGGGCTAAGGGCTGTCTCGGGCTAGGGTTGCTTCATTTGGTTTCTAAGACAATCCTAAAGAACCTGTAGTATCAGCCTGAATGGTACCCCAGGCTACCATGAACAAGTTATGTCAGAATTCCTGACTCCTTGAGTGACCTCAGTGTTAGACATCTGCCCCAATAGTAAGCAGATGGTTCCATGCCTGATTCAGCTTCATAAAGGACCCAGAAGTTGTATGGCAGAGGAGTTTAAAACTCCAAATTGAAGGTTTTGTTTCTTTGAGCTAGGCATTTAACTTAGAAATCATTTTTTTTTAACTCTTTAAAAATAAATTTTCTTTCCTGAGCTTCCACAGCAGTATGGACTTCGTGGAAAGAAATTCCAAAGTTGACAAGTATTTTCTAGACCAAAGCATAAAACAGCACAACATTGAACTGATATTGTCCTTCATCAGCATCCTAGGTAGCTTTTGGCCTGCTTACTGTTTTGTGGAGGCAAGACTTGGGTGGGAAAGAATTCAAGTCAGCAAAGACCTGACACCTACTTTCCCAGCAAGACCTTTGCAGGACACCCAGCTCATCTCTTCCACGGTCCCCTAAACTCGCTCTGCTCACCTACCACAGCTCCTTCATGGTTTTTGATCTCCCCAACCAATCACTGCAACTTAGATTGTCCTTCTGGGCCTATCCACACAGTCTCCGTGTCTTTGAGGGTTCAGCTCAAGCCCTATCTCCTCCGGGAAGCCTCTCCCGACCTCTCCAGCCACGGTGTTCTCTCTGTCCACTGATGATCTGCTATGTATTTGACGCTTCATCATCCACCACTTCATACTGTCCACTGTCGGTTTCATCTGCTGCTCTTCTCTCTCTCCCGTGCTCCAAATCCATACTGCCAACCTGCTAGAAATCTTCAGAATGATGACTCGCTGGCGCTTCCACTCAACATGTCCAGAACAACTCATCATCTTCAGTACCAATTACCCCCCCAGCACGCAGGCACGCGCACGTGCGCGTACACACACACACACACACACACACACCCTTCTCCTATCTTCTCTATTAATGGAGCTCAGCATGTATGTCTAAAGCACTGCATTAGGCACTATGGAGATAGGAAGGTATACGAAGATGAATAATTTCCCTTTGACCTACATGTCAGGACCACTTAGGCACCCCTCTTCTGCTCACCACTCTCCAGAGTACTCTGTATTTGGAAGTTACCATTCAATATGCTAATGAGATCTTCCCCTCACTAGACTATGAACGCCATGAGGGCAAGAGGCATGCCTCAGGTTTCTGTGCCTGACCGGTGCCCAGGCCGGAGACCGATATCCTAGTCCTCTGCTGGCTGGCTAGGTGGATGGCATCGCACGCCCTTAAGGAGCTCACCATCAAGCTGGACCCCTAGACTTGGCATTATGCTCACCTCTTCCCTTTTCCTCA
Source organism: Physeter macrocephalus (assembly GCF_002837175.3). Lineage (NCBI taxonomy): Eukaryota > Metazoa > Chordata > Mammalia > Artiodactyla > Physeteridae > Physeter > Physeter macrocephalus. The sequence goes on from NC_041234.1 coordinate 107,315,286, forward strand.
TAGCTGATTATCAGCCAGTTTTCTTGATTCTATTTTCACAATATCTACTGCATCCATCCACTTTCTCTTCCTCTCCACTGTCGCCAAAGTCACCCATGCCACTATCTGGATTGCTGGGACCTCAGCAGTAGTCTTAACTGGTTTCCTCACATCCTCATTGGTTATCCCCACCACTTCCCTGCCATCCAGCCCCAACACCACCGTTAGAAAGATCTCCCTAAACCACATGTAATCCCCTGCTTACAGCTTGTCACTGACACCCTTCTTAATGTAGCTCCAGCTCAAGGCGCCACCCCTTCTCTTCACTCACCAGACCCTCAGCCCAAATCCTCCTACCACCCACTCCACGCTTCCCTACTTCCCGGCTTTAACTTAGTGACTCCTTCTAACCTTCTGCCCATCATAAGCCTCTTTTCATCATTCAAGACCCAAATCAAGTGCTCTTTCCCTCTGAGGTTACTGTTAATCACATCGTTTCTTTACTCCTCCAACAGCTTCGTATGTAGAGCTTTGTCTGTGTGACTCTGTCCTATCCTGTCACGGTTGGTTGTGTACACACCTATCTTGACTACTAGACTGTAAGCTCCTTGGGGGCAGGGTCCATGGGGACAGATTTTTACAGCCCCCTCCCCACCAAGTACCCAGGAGATGCTCAATGAACAAGATAAACAGAATTGAATGACCTTTTGATCCCTGGTCCGGGAAGATCCCACATGCCTCAGAGCAGCTAAGCCCGTGCATCACAACTACTGAGCCTGCGAGCCACAACTACTGACCTGTGTGTCACAACTACTGAAGCCCGCATGCCTAGAGCCCATGCTCTGCAATGAAGAGTAGCCCCCACTTGCCACGAGAGAAAGCCTGCACATAGCAACGAAGACCCAGTGCAGCAGAAAATAAATAAATAAATAATTTTTTTTTTTTTTAAAAAGAATTGAATGAACTGCCCCACAATATTCATTCATTTTACAAATACTTACTGAGCCCAACAACACAGAAAAAACATTTCTGCCCTTGTGGTACTTACATTCTAATGGTCGGATACAGATGGTAAATGAAATAAATAAGTAAATGTACACTATGTTAGATAGAAAGAAATGGTAAACCAAAACCTACAAAAGGGAAGGGGGATAGGGGCAGTGATAATAGGGTTCACTCTTCTCCTGGGTGACCGGGGAAGGTGCTACCGTGAAGCCAACGAGTGAGCAAAGACCTGAAGTAGGTAAGTGAACCAGCTGTGCTGATATCTGGGGAGAGCGTTCCAGGTGGAGGGACAGCAGGTGAGGCAGGAGCCTGTCTGGAACAGGCAACCAGGAGGCCAGTGTGGTTGAAGTGAGATGAGTGAGGGGGAGAGAGGTCAAAGAGAAGACCAGAGGGGCCACCAGAGGCCAAATCCTGGAGGGCCTTGTAGGCTATTGGGAATGACCTTGACCTTTACTCTTTTTCAGATGGGGAGCCATTATATTACTCAAGTTACACTTTGAAAGGATCACTCTGGATCTACTGAGTTTAAATTAGATTACAGGGGTGACAAGGACAGGAGCAGGGATGCCAGTTAGGAAGCTACTGCAATAAACTAGGTGAGAGATGGTCCATTTTCTTCCAGTCTGAGGCCTTCCCTGACGAGCAGGCTTCCTGGCCCCAGCTAGCCAGACCTATCCTTGACAGTTGCATAGGATGCTTCTAAGGGTTAGGTTCCCTAGGTGCTCAAACCAGAGCCAGAAAGCTGCCAGGTGAGTCCTTAACTGAGTGGTAAACCAAAGGGAGTATAGGAAAAGCTCTAAGGGAAGGGGCCAAAGGCCAGGACAAACAGCTCAGGGCAGTCGGTCCACAAGGCAGGGGCCAGAATATACACTACAAGGCTACAAGGCATCTCAATAAGGGACACTATAAGGAATGCGTGCTGTCTGTCTGCCCCCCACAACCCCTCAAACAATGCTTGGGACTCCCAGGCCAGGAAGCAAGAGCTGTTCCTTTTAGTTTTACAGATGAAGCCAAGTTAGAGTGAATCTGTAAAATTATTTAGAGATCCTAACAACGAGATTACACCAATTGAAAGATGCAGCAAGGGGTGAAAATCGTCTGTGAAAATCATCAAAACCAAGGAAATTTCAAGCACAGCCTGTGAAAATACTTCAGGGCTCAACAGAAACGTCTCGATTCCCAGTAATATTGCATTGGCCAAAAAGTTCGTTCAGGCTTTTCGTAACAGCTTAACGGAAAAACCCGAACAAACTTTTTGGCCAAGCGAATTAAAAACTGCTAAGACATCTACACATATATATATAATTATAAATCTGTTACTAAACACTTATTCCATTAAAGGAAATGCCCCACCTTCACCCAACACACAACACAGAAAAGCGTGAAACTAAATTTTATCTCAAATGCTTTAGGGAAAAGCTCCTCACAGTGGTTATCTGGGGGAGGAGGTGAAGGAGAGGGGAATTTTTATTATCTACATTATCTATAAGTTTTAACTTATTTACAGTGAGCCTATAATTTTATTAAATAATAGTATTAATTTTGAGGCATTAAAAAAAGCAATAAAGGGACTTCCCTGGTGGCGCAGTGGTTAAGAATCTGCCTGCCAATGCAGGAGACATGGGTTCGATCCCTGGTCCGGGAAGATCCCGCATGCCGCGGAGCAACTAAGCCCGTGCGCCACAACTACTGAGCCTGTGCTCTAGAGCCCGCGAGCCACAACTACTGAGCCCACATGCCACAACTACTGAAGCCCGTGCGCCTAGAGCCCATGCTACAGAACAAGAGAAGCCACCTCAACGAAGAGTAGCCCCCCGCTCGTCGCAACTAGAGAAAGCCCACACACAGCAACGCAGGCAAAAATAAATGAATAAAAATAAATAAATAAATAAATTTATTTATTTTTTTAAAAAGCAATAAAGACATTAACCAAAGGAAAAAATATACTGAGGCGCTAGCTACTTAAAAGGAGCCCTTGGGTAAATAGCTTTGAAGAGTGAAGAGATATAATAATGTGAATCCCGCATGCCGCGGAGCAACTAAGCCCGTGCGCCACAACTACTGAGCCTGTGCTCTAGAGCCCGCGAGCCACAACTACTGAGCCCACATGCCACAACTACTGAAGCCCGTGCGCCTAGAGCCCATGCTACAGAACAAGAGAAGCCACCTCAACGAAGAGTAGCCCCCCGCTCGTCGCAACTAGAGAAAGCCCACACACAGCAACGCAGGCAAAAATAAATGAATAAAAATAAATAAATAAATAAATTTATTTATTTTTTTAAAAAGCAATAAAGACATTAACCAAAGGAAAAAATATACTGAGGCGCTAGCTACTTAAAAGGAGCCCTTGGGTAAATAGCTTTGAAGAGTGAAGAGATATAATAATGTGAATAACTGAACCTTACTTTATCTGTATCGTGACATTTTTATAATGCTAGGGATTTTTTTTTTAAATATAGGCAGGACCTAGTTTCTTTTTTTTTTAAATTAATTAATTTATTTTATTTATTTATTTTTGGCCGTGGTGGGTCTTCGTTGCTGCGCGCAGGCTTTCTCTAGCTGTGGTGAGCGGGGGCTACTCTTCATTGTGGTGCGCGGGCTCCTCATTGCGGTGGCTTCTCTTGTTGCGGAGCATGGGCTCTAGGCACGCGGGCTTCCGTAGCTGTGGCTCGTGGGCTCTGAAGCGCAGGCTCAGTAGTTGCGGCGCACGGGCTTAGTTGCTCCGCGGCATGTGGGATCTTCCCGGACCAGGGCTCGAACCCATGTCCCCTGCATTGGCAGGCAGATTCTTAACCACTGCACCACCAGGGAAGCCCAGGACCTAGTTTCTTAAATAATAAAAGGCAAGTACGTTACCCAAGAAAGTTCTAGAAAGATTACTGATGAGTGATTAGATTGCATTCTCTGGGTATCATGAATGAGTTAAGGGCAATCTTTTTCAGAATCAAAGTGGCCAGACAGCTTCCTGCAGTCCTATGATTATTATTTCTCCTACACATCTCTGAGGCATTTAGACTTAGGTCTGCTCAAAGAGCTTAGGGCTAAAAAAGGAAGTTAGCACATGACCTCTCTTATTGTTGTATTCTGCCATGGTGATTCTTAGAGTAGCAGGAAGGGCTTTGTACTGTATTACACGGGCTAGAATTAGTAGACAGAAGGGGACATAGTTAAGGTGGAACAGTTGTCTGAGCTTTGAATTCTTTTGCTTTTTTAGGTTTTGCTGCCTTGATGTAGTCTAAGTACAACTTGGTTTCAAGATATCTAATCATAGATTTTTTTTCCCAGTTCTGTTCTCATCTTATTTTTGACATACACATACAAGTACAAACAATTCTGTTAACTGATGAAAGCTACAAGATTTTTGGTCCGAAGAGCAAGAAAGTACAAAAGTCACAGTCAAAAAAGCTTTGAAAAGATTGACTTACCACTGGATTTAATTTCTCGGACATAATTACTAGGGAACCAGCCTGTTCTCCCATTTAATGTGCCTTCCCACCAGCCTCCTTCTTCAACTCTAGTGACATAAATGATGTCCCCTTTACAGACAGACAGTTCATCTTCATTAGTCTGCTTAAAGTTGAATCTCGCCTTTACTATCAACTGGTGACTTCCATTTTCCGTCATCTCCTGGAGAAACAAAAGTCACACCGGATTAGGCGCTCATCTCAATGAGGCAGGGGCAGATATTCTATGAATTTAGGCAAATAAAGTAGGGTGACCAAGGATAAAACCCCAGGTCCATCTCAGTCTTGAGTTTCCAACTTAGGAATGGGCCTAACATGGGTAGGCCTTGGGGGAATGAGGGGAAGGGGATTAATAAAGCCCTCAAAATTGTAGGCAAACTTTTGCATTTGTGAGAATGTGTATTTTGGAGGGGGTCATAGCTTTTATTTCTTTTATTTTATTATTTTATTTATATTTAAATAAATATAAATAAAATGATATAAATATATATTTTTATTATTTATAAATAATAAAAAATATTTTATTACTTATATTATTTTATTATTTTATTTCTTCTCCCCCACCAATTATCTAAAGATACTTCTTTTTTTTTTTTTGGCCACGCCACTCGGCTTGCAGGGATCTTAGTTCCCCGACCAGGGATCGAACCCAGGCCCCCTGCAGTGGAAGCGCCTAGTCCTAACCACTCTATTGCCAGGGAAGTCCCAAAAGATACTTATTTAAATGAGCCAGGAAACAAAGTAGAGTAATAAACTATCCCACTCTGCCTCTACCCAACACCCGAAGTCTTACATAATTACGTGACCAAGATTAGGTACCAACCTCCTCTCATAAAATCTGCCTCCCCCTTCCAATTACTAAGAATATCTTAAATTGGCTAAGACTTAGTCATATGCGAAGATCAAATATCCCACATTTACCTAAGTCTGGAATTCTTAACCTGTCACATGTCCCTTTGAGAAGGTGATAGCACAATAAGCCTTGACCCAAAACACAGACCAATAAGTTCACACACAGGAGATTCTGCATACAATTTGAGAGGGCCCAAGGGGTATGGAACCATAGAGTGTTCATCAGCTTCTGAAAGAGATCTGCAATCTCAAAAGATTAAGAGCTTTGGAAGTAATTAAAGTACTTTGGAAGTAATAGCTCATGATGGCTTAAAGCAAGTGGGTGGATTTTGACAAGGAATAAAGGTCTCAAAAGAGCAGAAGCTAGGGCGCTCCCTCCCAAATGAAAGCTCCCATTAAGACCAAATGCAAAGATAACCGAGCTATCCCAATATAGGAGCTCGTCCTGGGCTCAACAGGAATGCAAAGAGAAAAAGAAAATTACAGCGGCAATGATGAGAGCAAGTAATATACATTGATTGCCTTCTATGTGCCAGGCACTATTTAGTTCTCCTAATAAGCCGGGGGGAGAGGGGAAATAACAGCAAACTTCCCTCCGGAAGTCGCCCTAATGACTGACATTTGCATAGCATTCTCAGTTGCTCAGTTCTGGAAAGGGACAGGACTTTGGGGCTTCAACCGCGATTTTCAGACTCTCTGCCCCACATGCCTTCGATTTGTTCCCATGGGCCAGTCTGAATTGGGGCAAGGTTCCAAATTTGTTTCCTCACAACGCCCCAAACAACAGGGTGGCTATGTCACCACCTATGGAGATGTAACCGAGATAGCAATCGAAGTTTACAAATTTTAAAACAGGCAGGGGGAATTGGGGACCAGACTTACCACTGGCTTTGACTGCCTTTGCAGCCCTGGAGCTGTGCTAGAAACTGCTCCCTGTGGGTTTGTCTGAGAACTATTAGCAGCGCTAAGAGAAGAGGAACGTCCACATGGCCTTTCTGAGAGCTGATCTGTGAAAAGAGGAAAAGGCACCGTAAAGAGAACCCCTTGTGTCAGAAAAACATCTACAGCTTAATATTAGCTTTCACGGGACATTATCAAAGGCAACCTGATCATAATTCTAACTGTTCTATGATGAACATGCCGAGCTTATTTCATTCCCCGCCCCGCCTCCCTTTTTGGTGGCCAACTTCTTTTTCTTAACCTTACTGGCCATCGCTCTCCAGTAGAATGAAAAACAGCGACAGAACCACATTTTCTCTTAACCCATTTCCCTTCAACTCTTCCCTCCTGAACCCGTTGCAACAGTATGCCCTGTTAGCCAGGCAGAACTATATTGGGTACCAAACAGCTGTTTGTGGCTCTTATTACTTTGAAATATTTCAAATTTCTCGCTTTGTTTGTTGGCCTATAACTGAGTGGTTCTCTTCTTCCTCACATGGAACAGTCTGTGTGGCTCATATAATGTAAAATCCCTCTTATGCCTGAGGGAAGGGGTGGGGAGAATGAGAATGAGAGAGAATGCGTGTTTGAGAAAGATGCCATCTTGATACTAGAATTATTTTTTTTTTAAAAAAATCAAACTCAAGAGTCTTCTCTTCCTTGAAACCTTGTGAAATTCGATCGGCCCAGCACTGAGCTGGGTGTTTTCAGTATGCCGAGAGCCGTACTGAAGGGAGGAGCTGGCTTCCTGACAAATTCAAATGAGGGTTCTTTTCCTCTCCATTTATTTTTAAAAGATATAAACTGCAAAAGTCTAAAGCCCAAACATTCCCGAGGCGACAAGCTCAGTATCCAAGTAATTTCCTTGATGCTGTGGGTTTTAACTTTCACCTCCTTGTATTTTATAAATATCTATGGCAAGGGAAGAGACTGTAAAACTTGCTAGGAGAGTTTGGCAAAGGAACATATCATTTGTATGGCATAATGTTCGAATTATACGATCTCCTCCCTGCCCAGAACTGGATAGTTGTCATGTGTGTTAAATATAGTTACTTGAATTAGCTGTACTTTCTGCTATACGCCTTGCAATAGCTCCAAAGCATTTTCTTCCAGAGAGCAAAGGAACTACTTCAGAGAAGTATTTTTACATTTATTGCTATTATATTCAGCTCTTTTGACTAAAACTATAATTACTTGATAGCTTCCTAGATGCTCCAGCCTATTTGGCACTTGATTATATTGTCTGTTCTTGTTCTCTCATTGTTTCACGTGGGTAAGTTGAGTCTCCCTAAATAGACGGTAATTTTCTCCAGGGCAGGGACCAAGTCTTACACTTCCTTTGTAGCACCTGGCAGTGCTGGGCACACAGCCTGTAGACTCTCCAACGGTTTGAGCATCAGGGCTCTGGAGTCGGTCAGATGTGGGTCTGAATCCCAGGTCTGTTGCTTACTTTCTACTTGGGCCACTATGGGCCTGACTCTCCTTATCTGTAATACGGACCTAATACTAACACCTACTCCCAGGCTTGTTTCAAAGATTGAATGAGACCACCGATGGCTCTTAGGACAGCCAAGACCCATGGTAAGGGCTCAACACATTTAAACTATGGTTATTACTGCCCGGCTGTAGGTAAGATACTATATCACGGAAGGAATGAAGTTATACTTTAAGGTTGTCATCATTTGCTTTGCATTTACTAGGATTTATATTTCATTCCGCCAATGTGATGGATACTAAACATTTAAATAAATGATGCTCTTTTCACTCACTATGAACCTGAGGTTTCATTTCCAGTGCAAGGTTACTGAAGGGTTCCTTAACATGGACAAAGACATACAGAAAACTATGAGAAAAAATATGTCTCTGGCGGGGAAAGGGAAGTAACGGCTGCATTTTGTAAACTTTATGAAAAAGGGAACTGATATTTTTTCCTTTTTATTTTCTGTCTTGTTATACTCCGTTGCCTATTCAGTAGCTTTGAATGAAATTGTTTCTCGGTTCTTATTATATTAAGGGCATTAGAATAACCTCTGTGACAGTTATGTTTAAATCCTAAACTATGACAGATTAAAGTATCTGGCACCCATCAGGGTTTCTTTAGGGGGAGGAGAGAAGTCTGCCCCAATCACACAATCCTGGCCATAGATACTTGGCTCCTAGGGTAATCAGAGACATGTGAACCCAAATGTGTCACCCAGAACCCATCTGTCCCAAGCCCTGCTTACCTTCTGTTGCTTTGTTGACAGCTAAAAGAGTGCTCAGAACCTTGGAGAAATTGACCCCTGCATGAAGGTCATCAGGATCAAATACCTATGAGAAAGAAAATTGAAACTGTCAAGACACTGTAAGTATTCAACTCAACAAACCAAACTATCAGAAGGCCACTTCCTCTAGCTCTCAGGAGAAAAAAAAAATGTAAAAGCCAAGACCCAAACCCCTGTATACCTTTAGGGAGAAATGAAAGCAGCAGCTGAGCCACCTAATGACATGTGGCGGGCCATCAGTGAGTCAGAGAGAAGCAGTAATGGGAAATGAGAGCCACGCCGAGTCCAGGGCCCACTAGGAAATGCACAGACCTGCTCTTCTGACCTGAGCCCATCAATACTCTCAGCCCAGCTACTGGAAACTCTGTGCTGGGTTACAGTCAATGCCCATCACCTACAGAAGGAGGCGAAGCCTTTGTGACATGCTTTCCTCTGTACAGTTCATTCACTGTTCTCAGCCAGGGCACTGTCTGCAGGGCCCTCCTCTCTGCTGCCCATCCTCCCCGAGGCCACCCACTGGGTCCCAACTCCATGTCGCCCAACTTTCTGCCCAGGCCTGCCTCTTGCTGCCAGCCTCAATGCCCGGTTTCTGCCCCCTGACCTTGCCCCTCTCAGCCCATCTTCATGGATTTGACCCTTGGGCGGCCTGAGCCTATAGGTTCTTCCTGGCCTTAGATGACTTTTCCAGATATGACCTCTGACCTTCCTGGTATTACTTAACTGCCAGCAGCAAAACATTAAAGAAATACAATATTTCACTTGAACTGTCGCAACCATCATTCTGATATCCCACTGTCCCTAGGGAAGACACCAAGCAGTTGTTATTTGAAAGACAACTGTTAATTTAAAAATGTATTCAGGGCTTCCCTGGTGGCGCAGTGGTTAAGAATCCGCCTGCCGATGCAGGGGACACGGGTTCGAGCCCTGGTCTGCGAAGATCCCACATGCCGCGGAACAACTAAACCCATGCGCCACAACTACTCAGGCTGCACTCTAGAGCCCGCGAGCCACAACGACTGAGCCCACGTGCCACAACAACTGGAGCCCACGTGCCACAACAACTGAAGCCCGCGCGCCTAGAGCCTGTGCTCCCAACAAGAGAAGCCACCACAATGCGAAGCCTGCGCACCGCAATGAGAGTAGCCCCTGCTCACCAAACCAGAGAAAAGCCCGCGTGCAGCAATGAAGACCCAACGCAGCCAAAAATAAAATAAAAATAAATAAATTTTTAAAATAAAATAAATGTTTAAAAAAATAAAATAAAATGTATTCAATATCTTGTAATAACCTATAATGGAAAAGAATCTGAAAAAGAATAGATATATAGATATATAACTGAATCACTTTGCTGTACACCTGAAACACTGTAAATCAACTATACTTCAGTAAAAAAAATTGAAATTTTTAAAAATATAAAAATTAAAATGTATTCAATGTTTTAAAATGTATGGAGGTGTCTTCTAGTCTCATAAACATGTATTTGAAACGAGAAGTACGCTCAAGCACAGGCACAACCTATTAATCTGCCAGTCAATGATGCCAATCTATATATATTTATAGGTAACCAGACGCCCACCTTCTCGATGGAAATACACCTTCAAAAAACATTTCATTCCAGGATGTCTAGAAGTTTGCATGCTTTTTTTTCCCCCAATGTGGTGATGGGAATAAAATGTACCTTTGCACGTGGGACATGGTTGGTAATGAGCCTAAGATTCTGAAGGATCTGTCTTCCCATCAGGTAGAGACATTTGTTCCATTTCTAATCCTCATGTTTTCTGGGAGCCACGTCAAGACCCAATTTTATCTTCTTTGTGCACATATTCTAGAAGACCTAAAATCTGTCTCTCGAATGAAAATATAGAGTATCTATTTTTTTTCAAATCTGGGGGGGGCATCAGTATAAACAATATATGCAAATGTGTGCCCCTTCTGAGACTTACAACTCTTTTTTTTAAAAAATGAATTTATTTATTTATTTATTTATTTTTGGCTGTGTTGGGTCTTCGTTGCCGCACGAGGGCTTTCTCTATTTGCGGTGAGCGGGGGCTGCTCTTGGTTGCGGTGCGCGGGCTTCTTGTTGCGGTGGCTTCTCTTGTCGTGGAGCACGGGCTCTAGGCACGCGTGGGCTTCAGTAGTTGTGGCACACGGGCTTCAGCAGTTGTGGCACACGGGCTTCAGTAGTTGTGGCTCGCAGGCTCTAGAGCGCGGGCTCAGTAGTTGTGGCGCACGGGCTTAGCTGTTCTGCGGCATGTGGGATCTTCCCGGACCAGGGCTCAAACCCGTGTCCCCTGCAATGGCAGGCGGATTCCTAACCACTGCGCCACCAGGGAAGTCCCCACACTCTTTATCCATTTAATCAATGAATGTTTTGCGTTCAAACTTAAAATGACTGAAGAGCCCAATCACATCTCAAAATGAAACACTAATACAGTTCTAGCAAAGGGGGAATGTCGATATTACTAAAGAGTAAAATGACACTACGATCCAAATACGTTCCTGAATGCTACAAACCAAAATGCAAACGTTGGACTTCCCTGGTGTTCAGTTGTATTGGTACTTGGCTGAAGTTGAGAACAAATAAACTGATGAGAAAATGAAACGTGCATCAACAAGAGGCACTGTGTCTGCTTGAGGGAAGTTGCCTGCACTATACACAGTTCCCTTTTTAGAAAACCTCAATACACTAGAATTTACCCACAGATGCTGTTCTGAAGCACTCGGAACGACATAGGAAGAAGTTGGAAGAGGCCTCTCGGGACTAGCAGAGAAGGCAATGCCTGAGGGTTATGATTTCCGAGCAGATGGAAGGTTAGATAGAACCATGAATGCCCTCTATGGCACTGCACCCTCACGAGCCTCACATGGAACAGTTCCGAACATTCCACCCCAGACCTTTCTTCCATGCACTTGAGATTGGTCACCTACTAAAATGGAAATATTATTTGGAGGAAGTGCAGTACTTTCAGCTGTTATCAGTCTTTTCCATCTTAGTGGAAACGAGAGGTGTGAGACCAAGTTTAGAGATGATGACGTGGAGAAAACCTAAGGGCACTGGCGCCCAACTGGGAGAAAAGCAAGGGAGATTCCCCCAGCATGGAGAGGGTGCGGGGAGAGCAAAGAGAAGTAGATTCCAATACAAGCCACTTGCCTAGGCCTAATCCCAATCATTTATATGTGCAAAATGGAGGACCAATCCCCCTTTTCTATCTGCAAAGCAGTGGGATGGTTAAAAGGTAATGCAAATTGGTACCTTGACGCCGTTATGCGATTTCACAATACAAAGCCCCGATGACACTCATCTCCCTATACTCTGTGCAAGCCTCGCTCGCCTGTTTAGTGTCTCTGGTATGAAACTGAGTCCCAGATTAGCTGAACCTTCTTGATTCCTATTTTGATGCAGAAATTAGCTGCTTAGTTCCAGTTGGATCTGTGAAGGTCAGATGAACAGCAGGATTCCCTCCCTCCGTTTATCACTACTGTGAGGCAGACGGGAAAGAAAGGATTGCTTCTTAGACTACAACTCGATGGTTTCAAGGTCCCACGCCTGCAATGGGATGAGGCAAGGTTCAAGTATAACAACGACAAAAAAACATTTACTTTACGCTGGGTAAGCAATAGGAGAGACAAGGATTAAAGTTCATTCAAGATTGTTTTTTAAGTATTTACATAGAGCCAGCCTAAGGTCTAATCCTACATCGGCAGCTGAAATCAGACAAGGCATTTCATTTTTAAACGTATCCCCACATTTTTCCATTTTGGAGATCCACAATGACAGCAAAACCTATTTTCCATCCACTGAACACCAGGTGTTAATTCTGAACCATTGGGGATCTGCCAGTATAAGCTGCACAGAAGTTAATATTTATATGGCTTTACAAATAGATCTTTTTTGGAGGAGTTTTCAGTTTCAACATGTATGCTATTTTATGCCATTTTCCCTAAACTGAGAAAAGCAAGGAAGCACAGGAGAAGACACTCCCCCCAGCCACTTGGTAATCTTCCAGCTACGGTTTCTTGCCTTACCAAGCCGTTGCTATGCACTATATGCTGACACCATGCTTGGAGGCTTCACTGCCCTTGATTCTCCAAGCAAGGCTGTAATGTGGGTACAATTATTTCCCCCATTTTATAGATAAGTAAACAGTGACTCAGAGTAAGTAGTTAAGTCACAAATCAAGAAAGTGATGGAACCAATAAAAATACACAAGAAAGTGCTCCAAGAGGCATTTTAGCCCTGTATGCATACTTTATGTTTTCATGAGACATGAAAAAGATGAGAAACAAATCTGTGAGTTTGTACACAAAAAGAAATCCCTTGCTGCTGTCGATATGAAATCCCTTGCAGCATCTGTACCATACGCAGCAAGTTTGTTACAACCTCTAAGATGACTTAATTCAACTAATTGTGACAAAGAGAAAATGGCCTATATGAGAAGACTGTCTCCCCAGGGGCTTTGCCTAACTCATGTGCTGTCCTTCTCATTTCAAGGGGCAGTCCTGACCCAGCAGGCCCCTGGTCATGTTTGCCAGAAGGGGGTTAGGGCTGCCCTGAGTTACTTCTATTTGTTCATCTGGTTCCATCGTCCACATAAGTGAGGTGTTAGCTGTGGGGGGGGCGGGCAGGGGGAGGGTGGCATCCAGCCCATGGTTATAGGACCAAGTGAAATCATTCCTTGGCATCGTGCTCTCAGCACCTGAGGTAACCAGTCACGGCCCCAGCCACATCCTTGTTAAGAGAAGAAGCCATACCGCATGCTAGTTCAGATGCCTAGTGATGGGTGATGCCTGTGATACCACTAATGTGGCTTCAGTACCATTCAGTGAACTTCATTTAAAGTTAATTTAGGGTTTGAAGTGATCACAATAGGCTCCATCACTCAACTATTAAAGTCTAATCAACTGCAAAGCAAGTGATTCAGTGGGACCACATGGACATAGCTTATGTTTCAGGCCCATTTTTAAAAAAAATTCCAAATATTTCAGGAACATTCCATCTCTTCCTTGTTCTTACTGAATAAGATCTTAAATTAACTTAGCCCGTCTTGAATCACATTCTCTTATCCTCACGGCTGAGCACGCTGCCTCTGTTAACCCCCGGCCTTGGGAGGAAATGTCATTGCGTTGTGCGACAGAGAAAGCAAATCTGAGCTGCTTAGTCATATTTCACCGGGTGGCAGTGCTCCTGGCTCTGTGGACACGACCTCGGATGCTTCCGCTCAGCTTCTACTAAAAGCAGCCACCAAGTCAGCAACAAATAATGCTCTCAGCTCAGAAACTGGACTCAATTCGCCACTGGTATTCCACTTACTAGAATACAGTGGATGGCATTTGTACCCTGCCTGGTTTTAAATAATAACTGTTCCAATTTGATATGGAGCAAACCCTGCTCTCTACTTCTCTCTTATTTCCTTCCTCTCTCTCCATTTCAGCAATTTAGGGAACAAGATCTGACTTGTGCATGTAGTTGCAATAACATCAGTATACGGAAAAGAGCCCTGAGGTGAGGGTCAGGAGACCTTGACTCCAATCCCAGATTTGTCACTGCCGAGCAGTTGTGAGGACCTAAGGAAAGCAACACCACTTTCTTTGTGGCTCTGTTTCCCATCAGGACAGTGAGAGATGTCTTTGACCAAAGGAGCGCAGGAAAAGGCCTGCTGGTCCATCATCTGAATAGGGGCTCCCAAAGGCAGCATCCTGGCTGGGTCTCCAAGGTCCAGAATCTGGCCTTCAGTTCTCAAGGCTCTTGAAAATGGACTCATATTAACCACGTTCACAAAAGGCCAATGCATAAGCCAAAATGCCAATTTACTAATTAAAAAAAAAAAAATGAACCATGAAGAGGATTGGATACTCCCATTTTATGGGTCAGATCACGCTCTCCCAATAGAGAAATCTACATAGTACGCCAAATCACAATTAGAAATTTGTTGGATAATACAGAATCAAAGCAAAGGGAGTCTGGGGTATCACGGCCTAACATAATTATTACCTGTTGATAGTTGAGTTTTTCAAAATGTCATTTTTAAAATGGCCTGTATATAAATTCTGGCTTTAACTTGCCACCACTGCCTCGTGGGACTCGAACTGCAACTGTGGACAGCTTTGACCATCTATGTCCTTTTGTCTCTGTGGATTTATATAGAGTCACTTTAGATAACTAATATGGGCTTCTAGATGACTTGGGCCTCATCTCATCCAGAGCTAGGAAGTCCAGCTCCACAGGGCTCCTGTAATAGGAGCAAAGATCTGAGCATAATTGTCACTGCTCACACCTCATCGAGAAGTCCCCAAATCCACTCCGGGATGGCTTCCTCAGCATCACTGACATCAACGTATCCCACCTTGTGATCGCCATTCTTCCTTGTTAGCACTCACCTAGGGCAAAAACCGCTTTCTCCACAACAGATTTATCTTCAGTTGAGTAGCAAGTGTTGAGGAAAGTGGCAAATGAATGAGGAATGATACAGGCATCTTGGTGGGGATGGTCCCAGGATTCAAAAGAGAAAGAACAACTGGCTTTGGATAATCTCACCGAAAAGAGAGTAGGCACGAAGGAAAGGGAAAGATGAAATCTCTCTTGTCAGTAGCGTTTGCCAAGCCAAGGGTGGGAAGCCAGAGGCTTAGAACCAGCTGCCTCTCAGCCCGCTGGCCGCCGTGGCCCTCCCCCCGCCCCTCCTCCTGTGCCTCTGTCACTAGAGCCACACTGGCTGCCAGTTTTGAGGGATGCAGGCGGATGGGTGATGCCCCAGCTGCTGGAGCATCTGTGCGCCAGAGCTGGGGGTGTCCTTCCCAAGCCCCAAGCCACCACCGTGTCGGAGAAGGGGACTTACTTCTTAGTTGTGCACATTGGAATAAGGAACGCATTTTCCCGGGGACATAGTGTCACCTGCGCCACTCAGTCTCTATGACATCCACAGTTCAGCCACATGAGTTATTAAACTAGCCGCTGTGGGCCAGCCAGAAAACAGAATCACCACGTAGCACCTTGTTTCTATGGGAAAATGTGTTCTGTGTTCCTAATAACTTAAAAACAAATATTTGGAAAATAATCCATTTTTATACTGAAGAATGCCTGAACATGGGCTCCCAGATCAACGTCCTCATCCTTTATATTTCTTCCTTGTCCTTTCACGTAAAGGATGAACTTAAAAAGGAGGAATTAAAAAGAAAAAAATACCCTAGACACTCCGAGTACTATTTATTTTGGAATTCCCGGTGACGAATCCAGCGACACGTGTGAAGACCATGAAAATAAGCTCAGAAAGTGTTAAGAGCCGACAGTTCCTGCCTGTTTAACCGTGCAGGCGGTTAAGGAGGAGACTCTCCTGTGAAGATAGGGTTCCTGCAGGCCCTGTTTTCCTAGGAGCCTCCTGTGATTTAGGGTTGGAGCCCGAGAACCTAGCGGAAGCAGCTGCTTCAGGACAAATTCCATGCACAGGAGAGACTGGTGTTAAGTGAGCCCTACCCAAAGCTGAGGGAGGGAGGAGGGCAATGAGAACAGGAGCCCCTCCTCCAGCGGTCCCATCCGCTGCCTGCCTTAAAGTCCTCCACTGACTCACCCTCACCTCTCTTTCTTCTGAACAGCGACAGCTGTGAGGGTTAAGATTAGCCCTGGCTTTCCCATTGGAAAGCCAACTCTTTGCAGTGCAAAGGACCCAGCCGTGGTCCAGCATTCAACACATGAGACACTCGATAAATAGTCATTCATTGGTGGCTTGACCGGACGGACTGTCAGAGAAACTTAAATATAAATTGCGCCTAGAATGTAAGCCCCATGAAGCCAGTTCTTTCCAACCTTTTTCACGGCTGGATCCTCAACGTCTAGAAGAGCGCCTGTCACACAGTAGGCGCTCGATAAATGTTTGATGAGTTCATGAAAGTTTAGAAGCTCTCGCCAATTGGTGATTAATTATAATTGAGGAAAAGGCATTGCCGAAATCACAGTAAAGGCAAAAAGAAATATCATTAAGGAAGAAAAAAAATCCATTTCCATGTGACTTTTCAGGAAACATCTGTTATCTAAAATAATATACACCTGTGCTCGTCTGCAAACTGAAGCCCTGTGACCATGACGTGACCAAAGATGCTTCGAACTCCATGGCGGTGGATTTCATTAACTCGTCTGCCAATGCGATTACTGGCCTGTCCCAGGTAGTACAGGTTCCTTTTCAATCTCCTCCCAAAGCACCACGATGTGGGCACTATAGAGAAGGGACACTGGAAAGAACTGTGACATGTTACTGTTTGGCTGGGCTGGGCTATCTTTTTTTTTTTTTTTTAACTGTTTATTGTAAAATAGCTTAAATGACAGCCACTAAGAGCCACATTCACCTGTTCATCCCTTGCTCTAAAAGAGGCTCTGAGTCCCAGCAGGGCACAGTGGGATGTGGCAAAACACGGCAAAGTAACCCACGAGAAGTAAGAAGAGGTGACAGGCAATTGGCAAGACTACAAATCACACACCTGAAGTCCCTCTTCCACCAGCTAACCCAGGTGGGAAGGATGTTGTACCAAAGTTTCTCCTACTTTCTTTCTTTCAGGATCACCTTCAACCATTCATTTGGCAAAGACTTTTGGTGCACTTTGCTTACGTCTCTATGTGAGTCACTTTTTCAAGTCTGCCCTTCGCAGAGATGCCCATCAATGCCTAACAGGCATCAATCAACCAATTAATTAACTAATTAATTAACTAATTAATTTTCCTCCACCTGACCCCAAACAGGATCTGTGCCTAGGAAACCATCCAAACACAGGAAGGTGGGTGTTCGGGAGCTCAGATAGCCAAGCCATCAGGAACGGTGCTTTCAGTTAAAATCCACGTCTCTCAGCCTAAGGTAACCCAGCCTATAACTGCCTACAAGGTCAAGTCCACGCTCTTCGAGCCAGCATTCAAAGTCCTTCTCAGGCTGGTCCCACACCTAGCAAGCTCATTGTTTCTCATCATCATCTCCTTGTATGCCCCAGAATCCTTTGCTTCCTTCACGGTGCCTCTCTCTGCTATGCACACTTCTCCTTATGAAAAAGTTCCCTCAACCGCCTGAATCCTAGAGGTCCTTAGGAGCCCGTTCTCCATCACTCTCCTCCACGGGGTCTTCCCCCAACACTACACCTCAGTACACAAAGGGCTTCTCTTTCTCGCAACTCTGAATTATGCTCTAGATTCTGGAAGCTTGGCTACCTAGCCATCCACTCCTACACGCTGCGAAACTCCACTATTTCCCATACACATGCTGCCTTTTTCCAGAATTCTCAGTACTCACCATGTAGACGGTGCACAAGCACTTGCTGACTATTCCTCTTTCCTTTCAACCAAAATCTTAAGCAGCTATTTCTTCCACCAGAAACACCTGTCCTTTGGTCATACCTTCCCCAGAAGGAAAGACAGGGAGAAGGTAATTTTTTCCCGGTAGAACTTGATAAATCAGGGCTCATATATTCTCCATCACTTGGGAAGATAGATGCTTCTTTTGGAAGAATATGATTGAGAGAAGCGAAGAAGGCTGACAAAGCATTTACCTCGCCCAAAGGAAGTGAAGTTACTACCCGGGATCACTTGGGAGAATCAAAGTTACGGAGTCCTGGATGTGCAAGTCTCGCACGTGGACAGCCCAGTGAAATCGAGAGAGTTTGGGTAACCTAAGGAATAAGAAGTGACCCGAGCGCTGGAAAGGCAGAGAAGGTCTTCCAAATGACATTGTGGCACCTAATCTCTCATACCTTTCATTTTCTGGTTTGCTTTTTTTAACTTTTAAAAACATGAAACAGGTGCTCCAGCTTGACATAAAGAAACTGAGTAATACTGTATTAGGAAGGACCTGGCTTTCTTTTTAGCCTTATTTTCATCCGCTAAAGAGTCATTTCTAGGAATAAAGTCAGCTGTTGATAATCTACATATAGACTGTTAGATATGCAATCTATCTAAAATAAATTTTTAAAAATTCATCCACTCATTACCCATTCAACAAATATTTACTGAACACCCGGTATATGCCAGGCACTAATACATAAATTTGTTTTAAGATAAGAAATAAAAAGGGTGCTATATAAAATCTAGCAAAGAAAATCACCCACAAGTATACCAACTGTCAAACATTGTTTTTCATTCTGTTCTCTTTGCTTGAAGATGATCTTTTTAATCCCCAATCAGGATTTTCCCCAATCCATTCCCAAATACCAGCATATCATCAAAGAACGCAAACTGGTCATTTTACAGTAAAAATGCTGATTTACACTATCACAACGCACATTTCTCCAAAGAAGTGGCAAATTTCTTTTGTTAGTAAAATACCGCATTCTCTTGGTTTGCATACATTTCTCAGAAATTATTGGTGAGTGGCCCCAGTTTGCTGGAAACCTAGCCATGAAGAAGAGACAAATTACAAGACAGAATGTTCCTCAGTGTTGAGACCTGCCTCACAGGCCGGGCTCTTCATAAAAGCTGTTAAGAGCTTGACCCCTTCGAGATGCCTCTTAAAGTAATATCCATGTGCTTCCAAAGCATAAGGAAACCTGTATGTTATCGTCTAGGGTGAGACAAGTCCTTATAACACTTTCACTCACTGCTTTGCAAACTGCTGCATTTCCTCCCACCTTAATTTAATTCCTTCTCTTCCCTATTGCCCTGTTCAATCCCTCAACTGACATGTCTGATCTCTGTAATAATATTCAAGTCCCCAAGAAAGTATAAAGCTGGGATTTTACTCTCTTTCTCCAAGCAGAACTAAGTTAGGAAGGTAAATCTTCTGCCAAGAAGTCAATAAAAATGACACGTGACTATTATGTCATCTGGGGTGATCCACAGCTCTGAACCCACACACCCCTCTGTGTGGAAGGGTCCGGTTTGCCAGGGTATGACAAAGTGGGGAGCTAATTAGACAGATGTCTGGTGTTGTAGGTCTATCTTCCAGATGACAACAGAGGACGCGGCAGATATGCAGCAGCTTCGGGACTGAGTGGACATACGCTTCCTCTAAAAACGTAGGTAAGCAAAGGCCCTAAGCAATAGGCAAGTGCCCTCACTCTTCTTCATTTGCAATTCAAAGGCCAGACCTTGTGCTTTCTTTTGGTACTAACCCCAAGGTCATCACCAATGGCTCTGCATACCTTATGCTGTGCTGACAAGGTCTTCACCTCTCAGATTGATCCTGGGGGTCGCCTCAGTGATAACATATGACCAAATTAGAATGGGGCTGGAGTAGGGGAGAATGGCCAAGATCGCCTGGTTTGCATAAAGGGCTGTATTGTGCTCTGTTGCCCCCAGAAACAGCCTGGATTAGAATCAACATTAAAACCAGATCAAAGGGGCTTCCCTGGTGGTGCAATGGCTAAGAATCTGCCTGCCAGTGCAAGGGACACAGGTTCGATCCCTGGTCCAGGAAGATCCCACATGCCGCGGACCAACTAAGCCCATGCGTGCGCCACGACTACTGAGCCTGCGCTCTGGAGCCTGTGAGCCACAACTACTGAGCCCACGTGCTGCAATACTGAAGCCCGCGTGCCTAGAGCCCGTGCTCCGCAATGAGAGAAGCCACCGCAATGAGAAGCCCGTGCACCGCAACGAAGAGTAGCCCCCGCTCGCCACAACTAGAGAAAGCCCGCGCGCAGCAACGAAGAACCAACGCAGCCAAAAATAAATAAATAAATTTAATTTAAAAAAACAAATTAGAGTTGAGTTAGATTTAAAACAAGATAACTTTGACATCTCCCATCAGGAAGATTCAATTGATCAAATTTTGCAATAAAATGCCTTCCTTTTGGTATTATCAGCATACATTCAATCCAATTAAGAAACTATACTTTTCCCTTTTAAGTATTACATATCGTGGGGGGGTTTTTTTTGTTTGTTTCTTTTTGTTTTGTTTTTGTACAGAGGCAATTGATTTTTATTTTCTCCCCTCGACTATGCCCAAATCAACAGGTTTATTACTTATTTCCTGGGAGCAAGGGGGAATGTTTTTGTCAGTCATAACCAAAAACAAAAAACCATTTGTTGAATTGTTTAATTCAACTAAAACAAGAAGCATCTTGCTCTGGGGTGGATTTTTAAATTTCAAGCTATCGTTATTATAAAACAAATGCATTTGTTTTAAAAGACACACCAACTATTTCATCCAGGTAAACAAGAGAAACTGAAAATATCCTTTTTACACATTCTCCTAGTTTATGCATAGACTAGAAAAGAATGAAAGGCTTTCCTGATTTTTCAATTCCAAGAGGAATCTGTCCAAACCGTTTCTATTATTAGCACACAAAATGGTAGCTAAAGAAGTTACTGTGGTTAACAACTGAATAATTCATAGTCTCGGAAGAATTCTGTCGCTTTGTCTTCTCCAGTTCCTCTTTAGAACTGGATCCCCAAACATATTTCTAATCCTGAGTTGTTATAAAGGCAACCATATACAAATTCTTCTCAGCACTTAAAAATCGGTCACACTAAGCACTGAGAACTACAGCAAGACATTAAGCTGGAGACTTAACAGGAACTCTTATAACCAGTTCATGAAACTCTTAAGATTACACATATATTGTCAGAAATCAGAGTCACAGGTTCCAGTCTGTGTCCCATGGATATCACTGGGCTATAACATCACTGAAATTTAAACTGCCTTCATGCAGTCTTCCAAATAAAATATGTAAACACAGTAAATATGACCTACAAATAATTTTAAACACATTTCAACACCCTCTAATCTAAATTCAAATTATTTTCTATGAAGTGAGGCACTGAGAATTTCAAGTCTAGAAAAAGAAAAAAAAAACACTTCAATTAGTGAGTGAAAGAGGTTAATAATGTTGACAGGATGAACATTTCTGCTGTTCACCATGACAAGAGAGGTCAAGCCCGCCACCACTCTTCATCTAAAATTCCCAGAAACGGTCAACTTTATTTTGTCCTCAGAAGAGAGATGTTAAGAATTAGAAAATATGTGGGGATTTTAACCTTTGACTTTATTTTCCAAAAACAAGCGATCTTTGCCAAATAAAGCACAGACCCGAGAAACAAAATGGCTGGATTTTTTTTTTCCTGGTTTAACTTTCATCCCCGGCTAAATTCTCAATGTGGGAATTCCCTGGCAGTCCAGTGGTTAGGACTCCGTGCCTTCACTGCCAAGGGCCCCGGTTCGATCCCTGGTCGGGGAGCTAAGATCCCGCAAGCCGCATGGCGCAGCCAAAAGTTTAAAATATATATATTTACATTTTATATATATAAATTCTCAATGTAACTAGTGTAAAACCTCAGGACCCCTGGAGAAGCCATCATTCCCCAGAGCCCACAGTTTACCTCCTCCTGTATCCAAGGTTTTTTACTGTTAAGATTCCTAAAGGAAATCTTTCTATAAAGCACGACTCACTTCTTAAATGGAGTTTGCCTAACGTAACTGTCAACAAAAAAGTGAACTTTTTTTTTGATAATGCAATGTTATCCTTTGTAAACACTAGTCTACTGGGATACATTAAAATTCCAATTAGGAACTAGCTTTTATTGAGAGTTTACTCAGTGCTAGGCACTGGTGCTAAGTGCTTTACTTGCCTTCGCTCACTTAATGCTAAGAGGTGGCATATATCTAATTAGCATATACCTAATAATAATAAAGTAATATATACCTAATATTACCTACCACCACCACCAAGGAAATTAGCATATACCTAATAAGTGACTACCTCAGGTTAGTTCAAGTCCAAGGCTCAAGCTCTTAGCCACTGTACTACTATACTACTTCTCAAGAACAAAGGTTCCCTGACCGGGAATCAGACCCAGACCAAGGCAGAGAAAGTTACAAATTCTGGCCACTAGACCACACAGCACGTGTTGGGTTGCCTGATCCCACACCAAAAAGGCCCTGATGGTTATGTCTGGCAGTCTGCTTTTTGTCTCCTGCTGATTTCATTGCTTCCACGTTACACATAGACTCTTTCTGCCATCGCCAGCACGTCTAATCTAGAGCAACTTCTCTTCTCCCTTTATCACAACTTTCTATTTAAATGCTGTTTTCCAGTTTACAAAGTGCTTCCACATACCTTATCTCATTTCATCTAATTTGCTATTTCTAACCAGTTTGGGGATGAGCAACCAGATTACCCATAATTCCAACAGGCTTCAATAAATAAAAGTAATTAGGCTCTGAGTGAGGGTCTGAGGCAGTCTCCTAGGAATAAAAGTGCACAAGTCTAAGGACAAAGATGGGGCATCTCTTTTGCAGCCTGGAGCTTCCCCGACCATTCAGTCATTCTAGCAATCATTCATTTAATAAACATTTACTGAGCACCTGCTAGGGGCCACGTTCTGTACTCACTGCTGGCGTTATACGATCAAGTTCTGGTTCCTGCCTTTGAGAAGCTCCAAGGCTAGCAGAGACGGAAACGTGTCCACAGATTACCATGGTGAGAGCGGGCAGGTAGCGAAAAGGTAGCTGGGCACAAGGGATTATGGGAAAATGGATGCTAACTGCCCAACCCAGCAGAGAAGATTTCCTAGACAATCCGACGCCGAGGAGGTTCTCAGCTCGGGGGCAGACACTAGAGGCTGCTAGATGGCTGAACTCTAGATAAACCAGGGAAATAGTTCTTGACTCTGGCTGCGCATTAGAATCACCTGGGGAGCTTTCAAAACCAAATAATAACTTCAGAAAACTTTGGGGCAGCACTTACTCAAGCCAAACATATACACACCCTATGGCCCAGCAGTTCCATTCCTATGTATAAACCCAGCAGAAATGTGCACCAGAAGACATGCGCAGGGATATTCATAGTAGCATTGTTCATAGCAACTCCAAACTGGAAACAACCCAGATGTCCATCAACAGGTGAACGGAGAAGCAAAATAGGGGACATCCACATGGTGGAATACTACTAGCAATAAAAAAGAAAGACTGGCATGGGGAACGCGTACAAATATTACCCTGAGCGAGAGAAATCTTATACAAACAGATACATACTATATGATTCCACTCATATAAAGTACAAGACAGAAAAAAAGGAATCTATTGTCTTAGAAGTCAGGGCAGTGGTGCCCACTGGTGAGGAGTAGTGACTGGGAAGGGGCACGGGGCGGGTGGCTTTTGAATGCTGATGATGGTGTGTTTCTTAATCGGCGTGCTGACTCTACAGATGTGTTCAGTTTGTAAGGATTCATCACACTCTACTTAGGATTTGTGCAGTTTCCTGAATTCGGGCTATATGGCAATACAAAATTCATTTAAACATTAAAAAAAAGAATAAGAAATACCAAGGCCTGGGTCTCCCTGCAGACCAATTAACCCAAAAGCTCAGTGTGGGGAGACCCCAACATTTGTATTTTTTAAAAACACCCCAGGTGGCTCTAATGTGCAGCCATGTGTGCAAACCAAGGTTAGGCGTTCCTGTATTTATCAATAGCTCCTCTGGGGGGACAGCCTGGCACGTAGCAAAGGGAACAAGTTCTGAAGTAAGGTACATCAACGATTACATTCTGCTTCCATTTTGCACTGGCAGTGTGTGGCATTTGTCTGGATCATCCCCAAACCTCAGTATAATGGGAACAATATCCCCTCCCTCCCAGGACTGTTGTGAGGATTAAATAAAATAATATACTTAAAGCACCTAGCACAGTACCTAGAACATAGTAGGTGCTTGAGAAATGGTAGGTACTCAACTCCTTTTCCTCCTTCGTGTCTAAGTTCCAGTGATGAGCAGATTGCTGTTAACGAACAAAACTCACGCTCTCCAATTTCTCCTCCTGAATGAGCTTCTTTGTAAAGACTGAAGTAATATTATACTTGGGCTAGTGATGTCAAACGAATGTCGGACATTTCTGGGCACTGGTCGCTCACTCTGTTCAGCACCTGCTACCCCGGAAGGTGAACAGAGGGGCGGCAGACTGTAGGTAAATACAAACCACAGACCCTCCTTTGGAAAGCTTTGTCCCTGTCCTCACTCCTAAGAACAGTGCCAGCCATGTGAGTTGGCAAAAAGAATAGAAAAAATTAATAGCTTGGAAGACATACCATCCATGAAATGTGCCAAATGAAACACTTTTGTATAAAATGTCATGTTTTCGTAAAAAACAAACAAACAAAACAGAATCCTGGGCTGAGAGCAGGAGATTCAGGTGAGAGTTTTGATGATACCACCCGTCAGCTGTATGACTTTGCTTCACTAAACTTTTCTGTTTCTCTGGCCAATGAAAGTAATGCCATCTCTCCTACAGCCTTTACAAGGGCACAGTGAGTTTCAGATAAGATAAATAGAAAGCTTTCCAAAAACTGAAGCAGCAAAGAAAGGCAAGACTGGAAATTTACTTTTTTCCAAACTCCAATCACCAACCACCACCCTCCCTCCCCAAGACTGAGAACTCTCTGATATTAACTGCTCCAAGTGCACGCAGAGACTCCACCAGCCTGAAGCTCGCTTATGTAAGAAGAGACTGCAGCACTGCCTGGCATGTAGCATAATACTTTGCTTTAAGAGAAATCCTTGGAAATGCCTCAGCTGAAGTACAAGGGCAAGCCCAGGCCTTACGTTTCGGAGACAGGCGCTCTCAGTCACGGAACACCAGAACTGTGGCTCGAGCAAATGATGTCATCCGAGCTCCTCTTACCATGGTCAATGTCAAAAATTAAGACAGGAAGTTCAAGGACAAATTGTGGGGTTCCCAGGCAAATATAAGTTAGAAAAGCAGTTTGGACCTTAGAATCTTGCCTTAAAAGTTGTCTCCTATTCTGTAATGGTTTTTGGTTTATGTGAAGCTTTTCTTGACAAAAATATACATAGTTGCATAGAAAAATATATTCCCTTAGGACTCTATTTTTACTCCCACTACGCATTAAGAAAAGAAAAAAAAATCATGTGAGTCACCCCTAGATCCAGAAACAATATCAAGCCAAAAATAAAAATATAAGATTCTCGAAGAGACAGAGATAAACTTAAGGGCTCTCCACTCTAGAGCTAAGAAACGAAATCGCTCACATACCTGTTGGGTTCCTAAAAGACTGGAAAATGAAAACTCAAAATTAACCACAGGCACGTTGAACACCTTGGAGATAGAGGACTTTCCCCATCCACAGACCATTCCTGCGACAGACCTGTGTACTCAACACCGAAAATATCCCCAAATGTACAGATGCCGGGGGTTGGGGGTTGGGGGGTGGGGGGAGGTCAAGTTAGTATCAAAAAAATAGTACTGTTGACTCCCGCCCTGGTTCCAGGGGAAAGAAGGAATCCGGTCTGATGCAAAGCTCGCGGCCAGAGCCGGACAACTCGTCCCTAAGTTTGGCGCTTCCCAGCTCTCCGCCCGCGGCCCCCGCCCCCGCTCCCCGCACCCCGGAGCTCAGAGCCCCGCGAGGCCCTGGCGGAGGACGGACCCCGCGGCCACGGCCCGGGGAGGAAGGGCGGCTCCTCTCCAACCGGGGTCCTTCGCCCCCACCCCAGGCCCCCTCGCGCTTCCCTTCCCCTGACCCCCTCGCCCCGGGGCAGGTCACCTGGCTCGGCCGCTGCCCGCTGGTCCTCCGGTTGCTCGCTCGGTCCAGCCGCGCCGCCGCCGCCGCCTCCGGGAAGCCGCTCGCCCTCCCGAGTCGCGGGGCTGGCGAGCGGGCGGCCGAGCCCGTGCCAAGGCTGCGGGAACCGTTCCACTCGGCCGGAGCTGGGACCCTGCCCCGAGCGCGGCCGCCACCAGGGCGAAACTGGAGAGCTGGGCTCGGCTCGCCGGGGCGGGGAGGGGCGGCTGCAACTTTACTCCTGGACGCGGGCGAGGAGGGGGCGCCCGTCTCCAAACTCCGTGCAGCGCCCGCAACCTCTCCGGTCCGGGGATTTTTAAAAAATGCCCCCCCTTTTTTAATATAAAGGGAAGCCAGATTCTTGCCCTCAAGTTCTTGTTTCCAGAGCGGCGGGGCCGCTGGGAGGGCGGAAAGCTGGGTGCGGGAGACGCGCCCCTCTGGGTGCGCTGGCGGCGAGCCGGTCGAGGGCGCGAGGGGCGGCGGCGGGCGGGCAGCGGCTGCTCTGGGAAGCCGCCTTCGCGGCCGCTCCGGACCCTGCTCTCAGTACCTCGCTGGCCCCCTCCAGCCCGGCGCCCAGAGCCCGGGAGGGAGAGCGGCCTGAAGGGACCGGGCCAGCGGCGTGGAAGCAGTGACCCGGACCTGGATCGCCGAAGTAGGAACTGGAAGTGACAGCGGCGCAGGGT
>NC_041234.1:107342162-107348362 GCF_002837175.3 Physeter macrocephalus
CCGCCGCCGCCGCCGCCGCCGCCGCCGCCGCCGCCGCCGCCGCCGCCGCCGCCGCCGCCGCCGCCCGGGTAGCCGTGGCAGCAGCAGAAACCGCGGAGCAGCGGCGGCGGCCACACTGCGCATGCTGCTGCCGCCCGGTTCGGCCCCGAGCCCCGGGCTGCCGCCGCCTGGCCTGCAGCGGGTCTCTGCCAGAACCTCGGGTGGGAATCCCGGCCTCACAGAGCAGCCCTGCCTGATGGCCCGCTTCCTCCTCCAGCCCCCGACGCAGCTCGGACCCCCCAAGCTCTATGGTGAGCCGCTGAGACACCCCAGCAAGGAAGCGCTCTCCAGCGGCCCTCCACATCCCTCCTTTCCCCCAGCTGTCCTGGCTGCCCTTCCCGGACTCTCGGATAACAGGCCCCACATCAGATCGTCCCTTTGATGGAGAATGAAAAGGTTCGTGATAGATGGGAAATATTTCCGACCTTACTTGAAGTCCAATTTTTACAGAGATACAATGCAGTCGGTAGATTAGGATGGCCAGAGTCATGGGTGTCATTTGATGTAACTCACGGCAATTCCAGTAGGAGTGTCAGATTGGCTCAACAGAAAGAAAAAAAAAAAAAAAAAGACCAACAACTTACAAAATCCTCTTTAGTCTTCCCACTAGCTCAAATTGAGCGGCTAAATATACAAAGCTTTCCCCAGCGGAAACTGATGGAAACGGGCCAGTTAAAAACAGTGTCCAACAGTCAGACATTACCAATCACTACTCCAGTCTCTTCATTTTACAGATGAGTCCACCGAGGCCGAGGGAAGGGGACTGTGACTTCTCCGAAAGAAGGTGGCAGGTTCAGGGTCTGAAGGAAGGTCTGCTGCTACCCACTGCAGCTACTGCTTAGTTGCCTGGCCTTCTGCCTCACTCCAGGCACTTGGCTCCAGGGAGGCTTTGCTCTCCTAGAGCCGGAGCTCTCTTACGGGAGATTTCGCCTTGACTCATGGTGAGAGCAGCCCCCGGGAAATGGCAGATCGTCCATCCCACAGGCCCCACTTTGGGGAGGGCGCCCCTGCTGTTCCAGTGACAAGGCAGATGGGGTGACTCATGGAGACAGGAGGCAGTGAGCAGGTGGGGGCAAAGAAAAAGCCATACTGATACCAGCTGATGAGAGAGAGAGAGAGAAGGAGGGAGAGAGACAGAAGCACTAACTGAGCCTCATATACATTCAATGATATCCTTCATGAACAAAACATCTTTTTTACAAAGTAGGGTTGGCCCAGGAGCAGAATAGGAGATGGTAGGGTATCCCTGGCAATGTGCGGGTCATAAGAGTGGCAGGTGACAAAGCAGAAGTACCTGTTGGGGATGAGGCAGGGAGAAAGGCTGGCTGAAAGGAAAACCAGAGGACTAGAGCTGAGGCAGACCAGTCCTTCCTGGGCCTGTAGCCAGGACCATGCAGTCAGAGAGGTAGCACCCTGGCCACTCTCAGATGATCTCAAGAACTGTATCTGTCCCTGATTCCCGCCAAGTTCAAACGCAGAACAAAGACAAAACTAGCATTGCTAGGACAGTGTTGTCAAGGGGCTTCCTGGTCACATTAGCGACACTCTACCTAGACATGAGGATTCTTCCATATGTTCTGGAAGATTTTCTCTTGAGGCCTGAGTGTCCTCCCTGCCCTCTCCATTCTGTAAATAAATAAGAAAGATGTATTTGGTTTGCAGAAAAGGAAATACAAATGAACTCTAAAGGCATGAGAGATAATCCAAACTCGCTAGGAATCATGAAAGTCAAATTATAGCAATAAATGAAATACCATTTTCACCCAACGTTTTAGCAAACATTGAAGAGAAATAATACCCAGGGCCAAAAGGGACATGAAGAAGAAGGCACTTTCTACACTACTGGTAAGAGTATAACTTCAGCATTTTTGTAGAGGAATTTGAGGGTATCAAATTTTCACACAGTAATTCCACTTCTATGAAGAAAGATGCGTCAAGAATAATGACAGATGTGCACAAATCTCTATGTGCATATACAACATGATCCATTGGTATTTATCCCAGGAATGCAAGGGTGATTTAACAGATGAAAATTAATCAGTGTAATACAACATATCAGTATAATAAAGGACAAAATCAGTGGTCATCTTAACAGATGCAGAAAAAGCATTTGACAAAAACTGGCACCCTTTCGTGATAAATACACTCAAAACCTAGGAATAGAAGGGAACACCTTCAACCTGATAAAGAGCATTGAAAACCCACAACTATCATGATGCTTAATGGTGAAAGATTGAAAGCTTCCCCCTAAGATCAAAAACAAGACTAGGGTGTCCACTCTCATCACTTCCATTCAACACTGTATAGAAGGTTTCAGCCAGGCATATTAGTCAAGAAAATGAAATAAAAGGCATCCAGATTGCAAAGGAAGAAGCAAAAGTAACTCTGTGCACAGATGACATGATCTTGTACAAGAAAATCACACGGAATCCAATAAACTATTAGAACTAATGAACAAGTTAAAGTTGAAGGACACAAGATCAGTATACAAAAATCAACTGTATTTCTATGCACTTGCAATGAACAACCCAAATATGAAATTAAGAAAAAAATTCTATTTGTAGTAGTATCAAAAGGAATAAAATACTTTGGAATAAATTGGACCAAGGAGGTATAAGGCGTGTACACTGAAAATTACAAAACATTGTTGAATGAAATTGTAAAGACCTAAATCAGTGGAAAGACATCCTGTGTTTATGGATCAGAAGACTTAATATTGTTCAGATGGCAATATTCCCCAAAGTAATACACAGACTGAACACAATCCTTATTAAAATTCCAGCTGGCTTTTTTGCACAAATGGACAGACTTATCCTAAAATCTATATGGGCACACAAGGGATCCAGAATAGCCAAAATTATTTTGAAAATGAAGAATGGAGGGCTCATGCTTTCTGATTTGAAAACTTACTACACAGCTACATTAAGCAATTCAGTGGGGGAAAGAATAGTCGTTTCAACAAATGGTGTTGAGACAACTGGATATCCACATGTAAAAGAATGAATTTGGACACCTATCTCACACCATACACAAAAACTAACTCAAAATGGATCAGATAACTAAATGTAAGAGCGAAAACTTGAACACTCTTAGACGAAAATGTAGGAGTAAATCTTCATGACCTTGCACCAGGCAATGGTTTCTTAGCTATGATACCCAAAACACAAGCAACAAAAGAAAAGAAGATGAATTTGACTTCATCAAAATTTTAAAACTTCGTGTTTCAAAAGATACTATCATCAAAATACCAATGGCG
Organism: Physeter macrocephalus; assembly: GCF_002837175.3. Classification (NCBI taxonomy): domain Eukaryota; kingdom Metazoa; phylum Chordata; class Mammalia; order Artiodactyla; family Physeteridae; genus Physeter; species Physeter macrocephalus. Next base: position 107,345,458 of record NC_041234.1, read on the forward strand.
TTTTTCACAGAACTAGAACAAATAATTTTAAAATTTGTGTGGAAACACAAAAGACCCCAAATAGCCAAAAAAATCTTGAGAAAGAAGAACAGAGCTGGAGGAATTATGCTACCTGACTTCAGACTATACTACAAAGCTACAGTAATCAAAAGAGTATGGTACTAGCACAAAAACAGACGCATTGATCAATGTAACAGAATAGAGAGCCCAGAAATAAACCCACACACTTATGGTCAATTAATCAATGACAAAGGTGGCAAGAATATACAATGGAGAAAAGACAGTCTCTTCAATAAGTGGTGCTGGGAAAACTGGACAGTTACTTGTAAAAGAATGAAATTAGTACATTCTCTAACACCATACACAAAAATAAACTCAAAATGGATTAAAGGTTGGATACTATAACACTCCTAGAGGAAAACATAGGCAGAACACTCTTGGACATAAATCACAGCAATATTTTTTTTTGATCTATCTCCTAAAGCAAAGGAAATAAAAACAAAAATAAACAAATGGGACCTAATCAAACTTAAAAGCTTTTGTACAGCAAAGGAAACCATTGACAAAATGAAAAGACAACCTACTGAATGGGAGAAAATATTTGCAAATGATAAGACCAATAAGTAGTTAATATCCAACATATATAAACAGCTCATACAACTCAACATCGAAAAAACAGAAAACCAAATTAAAAAATAGGCAGAAGACCTGAATAGACATTTTTCCAAAGAGGAAATGCAGATGGCCAACAGGCACATGAAAACATCGCACTAATCATCAGGGAAATGCAAATCAAAACCACAATGAGATATCACCTCACACCTGTCAGAATGGCTATCACGAAAAAGAACACAGATAACAAATGTTGGGGAGGATGTGGAGAAAAGGGAACCTTCCTACACTGTTGGTGGGAATATAAATTGGTGCAGGGCTTCCCTGATAGTGCAGTGGTTAAGAATCCGCCTGCCAATGCAGGGGACACGGGTTCGAGCCCTGGTCCGGGAAGATCCCACATGCCGCGGAGCAACTAAGCCCCTGCGCCACAACTACTGAGCCTGCGTGCCACAACTACTGAAGTCCATGTGCCCTAGAGCCCATGCTCCGCAACAAGAGAAGCCACCGCAATGAGAAACCCACACACCGCAACAAAGGGTAGCCCCCGCTCACCACAAGTAAAGCCCATGCGCAGCAACAAAGACCCAATGCAGCCAATAAATAAATTTAAAATAAATAAATAAACAAATAAATAAATTGGTGCAGTCACTGTGGAAAACAGTATGGAGATTTCTCAAAAATAGAGTTTTGTAGAAATGTAGAAAATGTAGAAAACATTATATATTAGGTTTGTAGATTAGGTTTGTAGGTTTGTATATTAGGTGTATGTTAGGTTTGTAGGTTTGTAGAAATGTAGAAAACAGTATGGAGGTTTCTCTAAAAATAGAACTACCATGTGACCCAGCAATTCCACTCCTGGGTATATAACCAAAAAAAGCAAAAACACGAATTCGAAAAGATACATGCACCCCAATGTTCATAGCAGCATTTGTTTACAATTGCCAAGGTATGGAAGCAACCTAAGTGTCCATCAACAGATGAATGGATAAAGAATATGTGATATATTACACACACACACACACACAATGGAATACCACTCAGCTATAAAAAAGAAGAAAATTTTGCCATTTGCAGCAACATGGATGGACTTGGCATTATGCTAAGTGAAATAAGTCAGACAGAGAAAGACAAATACTGTATGATATCACTTGTATGTGGAATCTAAAAAATACAACAAAGTAGTGAATAAAACCAAAAAAAAGCAGACTCACAGATATAGAGAACAAATTAGTGGTTACCTGTGGGGAGAGGGAAGGTGGGAGGGGCAATATAGGGGTAGAGGGGGAAAAAAGGGGTTATTATGGGATTATATGAAATCGTGTGTGAAACTTTTGAAAATTGTAAAGCACTATAGAATTTAAAGGATTTTTCATTCAATAAAAAATAATTTTTAAAAATTAAATTAAATTTAGGGCTTCCCTGGTGGGGCAGTGGTTGAGAGTCCGCCTGCCGATGCAGGGCACACAGGTTCGTGCCCCGGTCCGGGAAGATCCCACATGCCGCGGAGCGGCTGGGCCCGTGAGCCATGGCCGCTGAGCCTGTGCTCCGCAACGGGAGAGGCCACAACAGTGAGAGGCCCGCGTACCACAAAAAAAAAAAATTTAATTTAATTTAATTTAAAAAAAAGAAAAAGGAGAAATATTAGAAAAAAAGAGAGAAATATTAGAAAAAAAGAGGGAGAGAAACTAACAAAGTCTGGGAGGTGCTTCAGAGATACCTTTGTCTCCCAGGTGTCTCAGCAGACTTCCCTGACCAGTTGCTAGCTGTGTGATCCCCTAGAGACCCTAGGACACTGTAACCATATGAGAACACAAAGATGGAGGTCACTTGCAGAGGCCAACTGGCCACCCAGAGGGTCAGAAGGCAACAGCTCTTTCATGTGGTCATTGTGCCCCACAGCCAACACTCAAATTGTCAGTGTTCTGCTGCATCTCCAGCTTCATTTTTCTACATTTTCAAATTGACCATTACAAGCTGCCACTCTTTTTTATATAAATAATAGTGTGTTCTTGGCAATAATCAAGCCCTGCTCTTCTTGCTTTTCATATATTAACAGTTTTATAGCATCAACAAAAAAGTATTCAGTATGCCCTATACTAGGCACTGTCTGAGAGATACCCTATCTAAAGTGACAAGATACTGGGGCTTCCCTGGTGGCGCGGTGGTTGCGCGTCCGCCTGCCGATGCAGGGGAACCGGGTTCGCGCCCCGGTCTGGGAGGATCCCACGTGCCGCGGAGCGGCTGGGCCCGTGAGCCATGGCCGCTGGGCCTGCGCGTCCGGAGCCCGTGC
>NC_041234.1:107348555-107368960 GCF_002837175.3 Physeter macrocephalus
CTCCGCAACGGGAGAGGCCACAACAGTGAGAGGCCCGCGTACCGCAAAAAAAAAAAAAAAATGGTGGTTACCAAGGGGTGGGGGTAGGGTATGAAAAGTGACGTTGTTTAAGGGTACCAACTTGCAACGAGTAGCAAATATGCTGTAGTGCTCTAACGCCCGCTGTAGTGAACACAGAGAACAATATTGTACTATACTTAGGTGCTGTGAGCTACAACGGCAGTCATATTACAATATATAAATCTATCAAAGTAACACATCGTACACCTTAAATTTACACCATGTTGTATATCAAATATATTCAATTTTAAAATAATTAAATAATTAATTGATTTTTTTAAGTTTGCAAATATTTATGTTGAGGTCTGTCTCCCTAGCTACTTGGGAGCTTGAGACTGGATGGTCAGTATTCTTGGCTGCTTGGGTACACCCAGTCTCATTCCTTATGTGCTGATTTTATTAGGCTTCTCTCAGGGCTCTAGGAGTGCCTCGGTATGGCTGCTATACACCCCTTACAGACATAATTTTGCTTTTTTTTTTTTACAGGCATAATTTTGTGTACAACACTACCTAGTAATAACAGTGTGAGCAGCTATTATGCGTGTCTTATGTGCAGTGACATATGAAGTGTGTCTTAAGTGCATAATTTCATTTGATCTTTAAAACAATCCTATGCAGTAGATATTACTAATGTCTCCATTACACAGATGAGGAACCTGGAGCAGAGAGAGGCCAAGTAACTTTCCCCAGAGTCACACAGTCAGAGCCAAGACTCTGACCCAAGTCTGTCAACCTAGAGAAGGTATGTGCTTAACCATGATGCCAGATATTGCCTCCTTACAATATTCATCTGATGCTCAGGCCAGCCTGAATTATCAAAAAGAAATCAAAATATGCCTGGTGCCTTTCATGTAAGAAATGAAAATTATGTTATACTTTTTTAGAAAGATTTGTATCCAAAGTGGCTAAAAATTAATGGAGTAAGCATTAGTTATCAGAAAAATCCACTTATGTGAAATGACTCATTCTCCAACAATGCCAGACCCAGGAGGTGTTCCTTTTTTTTTTTTTTAATTTATTTATTTATTTATTTTTGACTGTGTTGGGTCTTCATTGCTACGCATGGGCTTTCTCTAGCTGCAGTGAGCAGGGGTTACTCTTCGTTGCAGTGCGCGGGCTTCTCATTGCAGTGGCTTCTCAGAGCACGGTCTCTAGAGCGCAGGCTCAGTAGTTGTGGCGCACGGGCTTAGTTTCTCCGCAGCATGTGGGATCTTCCCGGACCAGGGCTCGAACCCGTGTCCCCTGCATTGGCAGGCGGATTCTTAACCACTGTGCCACCTGGGAAGTCCCCCAGGAGGTGTTTCTGTATCATCTAGTATTCTTAGAACCACAAAGAAGCTCGGTATACCTTCTGGCATCTTCAGTGTGCATAAATCACTGGCAACCTCACCATGTTTTTATTTATCAAATAGAAAAGAAAATACCATGATCTGCTCATAGCAGACATGATTCCATAAGGGATATAGAGTAGGTTACACCTACCTCAAAAGCCATACACACTCATGTGCCCACGCGCGCGCGCGCGCGCGCACACACACACACACACACACACACACACACACACACACACACTGCTAAAATTTGGCAATAGGGAAATCTGGAATAAAATATTCAGAGACAAGCATAGCTTGATGCTATGGCTAACTTTAGGAAAAATTCTGAAGGAAGCAAAGTTTATCTGGGGCAAAGGTACTTGTACTACTACTACTAATAGCTAACACTTGGAGAAGACTTACTATGTAACACGTACTCTTCCAGGACACAAATTCATTGAAATCTCACACCAATCCTATGAGACAGGAGCTGCTATTCTTCCCATTTTACAGGTGGGGAGACTGAGGCAGAGAGGCATAGTAAAGTAACATGCCCAACGTCATAAACCTACTAGTGGGAGAAAACTGAGATTTGAACCTGAGCCGTCTAATGTCTGAATCCAGGCTCAAACCACTACTAATACTTCTCCACAAGTAATACTACTAATGCACATCTACACTTCTTATGTCCTTGATCCTGTGCCGAGCACTCTACATACATTACTTCATAGATCTTTGGAGGTTGGAGGTCTTAGCTCTAAATTATTATGCAGTATCTCATTTGATCCCTACCACAACCCCATAAGGTAGCTATTATTGTGTCCATTTTACAGATAGAAACACTGAGGCACAGAGACATTAAATAATTTGACACACAGGCGAAAGTATCACCTCCTTTTCAGCAACACCCCCTATACTTACTGTAAGGATCCACATAACATAAAAGAATGCAACGTAATTTAATTTACAATTTCTACCTCAGGGCCAGGTTCTTTCAAGGCCTCTGTTCTAAAGTGTTAGTGGGAAAAAGTGACAATAAGCTTTCCACTCTTCCCAACTCAGGGGGATTACAGTAACCCTCTGCAGCAGCCAGTGGCCTGCTTTGGGCTCCACTTAGGTAGGGACTCACACCATACAAGCTCTGGCACCAGAAGCCTGCTTTCAGGGCTTGGGTGCTGTTTTTTAAAGGTACCATATTTTTGTTTTGTTTTTTATTTTGTTTTTAATTGAAGTATAGCTGCTTTACAATGTTGTGTTAATTTCTGCTGTACAGCAAAGTGATTCAGTTATACATATCCATACATTCTTTTTTATATTCTTTTCCATTATGGTTTATCACAGGATATGGAATATAGCTCTCTGTGCTATACAGTAGGATAAAAGGTACCATATTTTGCTCTTTTTTTCTTTTTCTTTTCTTTTCTTTTTTTTTTTTTTTGGTGGCATGCAGGATATTAGTTCCCTGACCAAGGATGGAACACTTTCTCCCTGCAGGGGAGGCACGCAGAGTCTCAACAACTGGACCACCGGGGAAGTCCAGAAGGTACATATTTTGAATTTTTATTTTGTTTTGTTTTGGAATTGGTTTCTGGAAAAGACAAACTAGCAAGCCACGACTGGGGACCACTGATCTTAACCGTGGTTTCCATAAAATGCTTCCTCTGTTTCACAGTGAAAATAAACCAAGTACTTTTACTACAACACCATCGTCATTAGCAGAGTGAAAAACGGTGACCACGAGAAAGGCAACCTGGGTGGGCTTACCTCCACTTGAAGGGCTGCACATCCTTTCAGGAAGTCATTGATGTTGTTGGTGCAGTCAGCTTCAGTTTGGGGCTCCAGACAGTACTAGGGAAACAGAGTCAAATGTCACTTGGAGACTGTCATCACATGCGGATCACATCATTGCATCATTCACTGATAAGTAGATAAGGTAGGCTTTTTAAGGCGGGGCCAACGTTGCTGTCAATCCAGGAAGAGAAATTAACCACTGAAGGAAGTGATGCAAAAATCTAAACGGTCGGTCTTGTTTCAAATGTCACCAAACCCTTAGTCCCAAGCCGTCTCTGCTTACAAACTTTTTCTCATGCTTTCTGCCAAAGCGTAGTAATAGCAAATTAGAGAGATCCTGAAAGTTTTTTGATCCTGGTTCCTGCTTTCAACCTATTACCACCCTCCGTCCTCCTTATGATAATTTATTAAAAAGTATATTTTCCCCTTCACTGTTCTCTACATTTGATCACATTTCTCAACATTTTCCCACCATTTTATCACTGCTTTTCAAGTTTGAGAAATTATATGCAAAAGAACTGTACTCAGCATCACATTCCCTGCTGACCTTAAGAAAATAATAGTAGGGCTCCACCTTTAAACTTACTTAAAGTGCCCACGTTTTTAATCACATCCTCGTGACCATGGGTTTCCAACATTCACAATTTTGGATTTTTAAAAGAGAGTAAGGTTAGTTTCACTTTGAACACACGTTGCATTTGAAACATATATTTGGTTTCTATTGTTTTAACAGAACGTGTTGTAACATTTTGGATTCTTTCTCCTGGTTGCTAAATAGCCTTTCTTTCTTTCAATGGATATTTTATTTCTTTGTGAAGAAAATCTACACTGAATTTAGTCAATAAACACCATCTGTATCTGTTATAAATCATCCCATTTTTCCTCAGACTCACATGTACCCCAAGTTTAAAACATGTCCTCAGTACACAGGGAGGTATAACATGCATCTCTATGACAGAGCAAGCTCGTGACATGGGTGTTCTCCTTGTCCCTGGCACCAGTGGTGTAACAGGTTTTTACTGTACTAATCTTCGGTGGCCAATTACTAAAGGATAACATTTCATTTTCCGACTTTTTCCAACTACAAAAACAGAAAGAAAGTCGAAGTCTAGAAAGAGATTAAAGTAGGAGCGTCCCGTGACCCAGGCAATCAAAAATCTCCAGAGTGACATTATTGCTGCTCTCTTGTGGTAAGCAACCCCAAAGATACTGCAAATTTCCCTTACCTTTTCTATAGAGCCAGGCCTAAGTCTGTTGATCAGTTTGCATAGCACTACCCCATTTTTCAGCGAGGACTTCAAGAACTCCTCCGGATCACAGATGGTCTTTTTGGGGGAATCTAATACTCCCAAAGATATAAGCCATGTCACGATGCGTTCTTCTGGATTCATTACTGAGGACTGTACACTCCGAACAGCTCTCTGGGGCAGCTGCAAGGACTAAGCCACATCCGCGATTGCATCTGCTGTTGTCTTCCTTTTTATGAGTTCTCTTCTCGTGCTTGCAGTGCAAAGCTCTAAAAGAACTTTTCTTAGACAACGGTGGAAGCCACTCCAATTATGGGATTTGAAAACCACAGAGCTCACACTCAAAGATGTGGAAATAGAATGAATGGGGGGGGAGAAAGTCCTGGATAACACTGGGTTTCTTTTTCAAAATCTGCAAAACAAATTCATTGGGATTAAAAAAGAAGAAGAAGAAATACATACACACACACACACACACACACACACACACACAAAACCAACGGGTGCAAGAAGCTGTAAAGGAAGGAAGTGAGGAGGATGCTGGGGAGGGAGGAGAGAGAAGGAAGCGAGTGTTCTGGGAAAACGGAGGTGAGCCAGCACTTCAGGGGACCTTAGAAATGAGATACTCATGGGCCAGTCTGGGAAGAAGCTGTCAATATATAGTCTAGCCCCAGTGAAAATCTCATTTCTGTCAAGAGGAAGATGCCAACTGGCTCTTAGTTCAGACAGATCTGAGCCTCGTGGGGAGCTGTGCTGGCCCAACAGGGCTCAAAGAAGGTAGGCTGGGAAATTCTTCCAAGAAATGGCCACATGTCCTCATACTGTCTCACCAAGATGATGTGTCACAATCATGCCTTGCCAAACACGTTGAGTTGCACGGTGACAACATGCCAAGCAGAGGAAGACTGTGTCTGCTGTGTATAAGCACAAGCTAGAAGAATGGCATTTTACTTTGCAGCCAAAAAGCTATGTTGAGGGAAATAGACTAAGGATAACATCTGACATCCTGTTTACTTGCATTCTTGAGTGATTCTTTTTCTGGACCTGGTTCCACTACACAATCCAGCTGCAGTACCCTTAGCAAAGGCTCAGACACACTCACATCAACGGGGAAAAAGCACTTGAAAACAGAGCTTTTGAGAACAAAAGAACACTTGTCCTCTGTCTACACTACAGTCTGGAAAGTTGATGTTTCCCCAACAAGAAACACTGCCTTAAAAATACTGCTCTGGGAAAAAAATGGTCTATAACAAGAGATCTGAACTATTCTTAAACATCTTCATAACCAGTTAAAATAGTCATATTATTGGGAAATGTATAACCTCATCTGGGCAAACGCATGGTGCTCAGCATCACCACCCTCTCCTAGTGCACGGGATCCTGCTAAGCTTCAGAATCTTTGCAACACAGTTTTAGGCATCTACCACCAAATAACCAGCTTAGATAATCCTGCTGCCTGTTTTCAAGGCTTCCCCTTCTTACCCTGTAGTAACACTTAGCAGACTTTACTATTATCACTTGTCAATCTGTCTCCTCCACCAGAATGTGCCCTCCCCTAGAGGAGGGGTCTTGTCTGCCTTAATGAACACTGTCCCCAGCAGAGTGCCTGGTACACAGTAGATGTTTTAATGGCCTAAAACAAACATGTTTTCCTTGCTAATGATTTTTATACTTTTACTGAGATATAATTGACATAATGAATTGCACATATTTAAGATGTATGATTTAATGAATTTTGACACATGTATACATCCCGTGATACAATCACACACACACACACACACACAATTCACTTACATCTTTCCATCATCCCCAAAAAGTGTTCTTGTGCCCTTTCAACCCCATCTTCCCTCCCTTCCCCCAAAATCCCAGACAACGAACAATCCCCTTTCAATCCCTATAGATTAGTTTGCATTTTCTAGAACCTTATATAAATGGATGCATACAGTATGGAACTTTCTTTTGTCTGGCTTCTTGCACTTAACATCATCACTTTGAGATTCATTCATGTTGTTGTGTCTATCAATAGTTCTACAAGAGGGCTTCCCTGGTGGCGCAGTGGTTGCGAGTCCGCCTGCCGATGCAGGGGAACCGGGTTCGCGCCCCGGTCCGGGAATTCTACGAGAAAGATTTGACCTCCAAATATTTGGTTTGATATCATTATATTTATGAACAAAGTAAGTATAGTCAATCAGAAGTTATAATTGACTTTTGACCCATGACCAAATCTATGTAATGGAAATAAAACCAAAATCCATGTGTTGATCAATAAAATTCTTAAATCTGACCTGCTTAAACATATTTTGATATGTCATTTGGCCAGTTTTCATGACTGCTCATCAAAATTGCACTCTATAGACCAACAAATCTGGCAGCATTATTGAGGTATCACTTACATATTTTGGTGAAGAACAAAACCTGAGTAATTTCAGGAACCCAGTCCAGTCCAAAATAGCCTTGAGCCCACTGGGGTCATCAGGGTGAAAATCTGCCTCATTTTAGACACTGGCTATAGCAAATTACTGTAAATAATAATCAGAAAGGCAACTCCACCTCCTCAAGGCAGAAGAAACAGTTCTACTAGTATAAAGATTGGAAGTTAGGGCTGGTATGGTCAAATGTCAAGAAAGCAAGGCATTCCAGGACAGTAGCACGCATACGGGTGAAATGACTAACCATGGAACACAGGGAAATGGAAAGGAGCTGATGAACTGGGGGAACAGAGTGGGGGGTTTAAAGACTGGAGATCACAGTGGCACAAAGCACAGGCTTTACACAAGAGTGTGAAAAAATAAAGTAAAATAAAACAAAACAAAATAAAATAAAATACTATGCAAAAGTTACCTTGTCAAGATTGGCAGAAGAGAATGGCAGAAGTAAAGGTGGAAAAAATGTATCCTGGACTTGCATGAAATTGCATCCGTGGCTCATTTAATTCAATAAGAATCCTAAGTTTTCTCTTCCATTGCATGAATATTAGAGTCTATCCATGTTGATGAGCAGCATTACCTGCTCTCCTCCTGCTATACAGAAACCTATCAAAAGTTTTATCTAAGCACACACCATAATACCAAATATGAAACTGATTTCATAGTAACCTTAAAAGGCAGACGTTGAACTTTCCGAAAAGATGTTTTAAGTCCAAGTTTTATGAACTGGACTGTAATTTTGAATTTCTATAATCTTGGTACTGTATTCCAGTAATATTGCCCAGATTGGTTAAAAGGTGACCAGTATGGGGATTTCCCTGGTGGCGCAGTGGTTGAGAGTCCGCCTGCCGATGCAGGGGACACGGGTTCGAGCCCTGGTCCGGGAAGATCCCACATGCCGCGGAGCAACTCAGCCCGTGCGCCACAACTACTGAGCCCACACACCACAACTACTGAAGCCCACGCACGTAGAGCCCGTGCTCCGAAACAAAGAGAAGCCACCGCAATGAGAAGCCCGCGCACCGCAACGAAGGGTAGCCCCCGCTCGCCGCAACTAGAGAAAGCCCGCGTGCAGCAACGAAGACCCAACACAGCCAAAATTAAAAAAAAAAAAAGGTGACCAGTATGTGCTCTATTTTGCAAACTGTATTTTTCGCAAATTTTTTTCAAGTTAAAATTATACATAGCTATCACCCGAAATAAAGTGGAACATAAATTATGAGCATATGTTTTAAAAAGAGCAAAGGTCTGTGGTTCTACTTCAGATCCTTAGTACCACACACCCTGGGCCACTGAACCTGCCTCCTTATTGGCTTTCCCACCTCCATCCTCCCATCCTAATGAACTCTCTGGCAGAGCACAGTTTGGTTGATTTTCCAAAGCGCCTGTTTAATAGTGTAATATTCCTGCTCAAAAACTCTCTAAGCCTCTCCACCACCTAAAACCATGATGATTTACAAACGACAACGTACAAAAATAATCACCTCTTGCAAGAGAGGGAGAAGAAAGGCATGACAGTGGAACCTGAGCTAAAATCACTAATATTATATTAAAAATAAAAAGACCTACAGGAAATAAGGCAAATGTTAACATTTGTTAAAAGTGATTTCTGGGTACACTGGAACCTATTATATTACTTTCTTTACTTTTCTGTATTTGGAATATTCATAATTGATTTTTTAAAATTTTAAATCTCCTGGGGCACTTGTTAAAAAGATTTGGGGGCTCAGTCCTCTAATACCCTAGTTCAGAAGATACACAATGAGAGAAAGGAATCTATATTATTAAAGTATCCCCTTGATTCTGAGGCAGGTGGACCAAGGTCACACTTGGAGGAACAAGTTGGTTTATAACCTTACACTCCACCAAAATTTCTGCCAACACCTGGGTCATTTCAATATTCACAAGAACAACAATACAACATCAGGACCACTCAGTTTCTTGACCTCCTGTACCTGTAATTGATATAATACCTCTCAGCCCCTCTCTATGCTGTGAAAATGGATCTGGGGCCTTTCAATATATTTTCCCTTGCCAGCTGGTGCGATATGAAGTTTTATCAGTAGGTGGTGGTGGAAAGACCTGGCAGGAGGAAGGGGTTTTAATTGCTGTGTCCTGTGTGCTCCCCCCACGGGCTCCTGCCGAGACCACCCCCTTTCCTAGTGCTTGCCTTCTGTGCACTGGCTTCCTCAATGCACAGCGGGGAGCAGCTTCCCCTGGCACCACCCTTGGGTGGTTCTGTAGCAAAGTGTCTCTGGTGAGACACCTCCCCTGTGAACGGCAAACATCCTAGAGAGGCACATTTTCAGCAAGTTCCAGAGGGTGGATGTCCAGCAAGTTCCACTGACTCAGCACCACAGGCGACTCCTCTAACAAGGCCTGGATATCAGCTGTACATGGAAAGAGGGGTTATCACCGCTCTATGGGTAGTGACTATTATATATTGTTTTTATATTGTCTGCTATTGTATATTATATCTGGTATTCCTAGAGTTCCCTTTACTTCTTACTAGCCAATCTCTTATTATCCAATCCCCTATTATCGTTAATAATTCTTGATGTTAAACTTTTCCTCTTAAAATTCCCCTCTGGTTTCTCTGTCCTGATTGGACCCAGACTAACATGCGTCATCATCTTCGGTGAACACACCTCCGCTTTAGCCAACCCCTTGCAAGGTCACACCCTGTACTTTGTCATCACATAAGCTTCTCTGCCTCCTGAATCATGAATTCAAACACTACATTTTCTAACCACAAGCTACTGTCTTTCCAGCCTGTTTATTCAGTTACTCCCACTACGATTAATCCTTAGTGTCACAGGGATCCTCAAAGCATGGTTTTCCAAGATGATTATGCAAATTTGCATTCCCACAAAGCAGGGTATGATTTCCCATTGCTCCATATCATAGCTAACACTCCATATTATAGACTTTAAAATTTTTTTTTTTCGTGGGTGTGAAATTTACTTTTGTATGATTGCTAATAAGGTTGAGCATTTTTTCTTTTCTTTTTTTTTTTTTTTTTTTTGGCCGCTCCGCACAGCTTGTGGGATCTTAGTTCCCCGACCAGAAGCACAGAGCCCTAAGCACTGGACCGGCAGGGAATTCCCGAGCATTTTTTCAAATGTTGATTGGCCACACATATTTCCTCTTCTGTGAAATCTTTGCTCATTTCTATTGCCCACTTTTTACTAGGTTGTTTGTCTTTTTGTTATTGATTCATAAAATTTGTCATACCAAGAATCCCCTGGCCGTCCAGTGGTTGGGACTCCACGCTTTCACTGCAGAGGTGGGGGTGTGTGAGAGGTCCGTGTTTGTTCCCCAGTAGGGGACCTAAGATCCCACAAGCCACAGGGTGCAGCCCCCAAAAAAAGTTTGTCGTACCCTATGGATACTAAACCAATGTCAGTTATTTGTGTTTGCAAATATCTTCTTGTACTCCTGTCTCTCATTCTATAGTGTATTTTAGGAAACAGAGATTCTTGATTTTTTAAATAAGATACTTTAGCTCACCCTCATGTAAAACAAATGCAGAATTTGGCAGTCCAAGGCTAGCATGGAGCTTCCTAGGCATCAGAGACCCAGGGTTCTACCCTCTAGTTACTTCACCATTTTTAGCTTCCCACCTCATAGTTCAAAATGACTCTTTGCATGAACTTGGATTAGGCAATGGTTTCTTAGATATCACACCAAGGCCACAAGCAACAAAAGAAAAGAATAGATAAATTGGTCTTTATCAACAGTAGAAATTTTTGTGCTTCAAAGGACACCATCAAGAAAGTTAAAAGACAACTCACATAATGGGAGAAAATATTTGCAAACCATATATCTGACTAGGGACTTATATCCAGAATATATGAAGAACTCATAACTCAGTAACAAAAAGACAACTAAAAATGGGCAAATTATCTGAATAGACATTTCTCCAAAGAAGATATACAAATAGCTAATGAGCACGAGAAAGGATGCTCAACATCATTAGCCTTCATGGAAATGCAAATCAAAACCACAATGAGATTCCAGTTCACACCCATTAGGATGACTCTGATCAAAAAGACAGACAATAACAAGTGTTGATGAGGATGTGGAGAATGGAGCCCTCATACACTGCTGGTGGGAATGTCAAATGGTGCAGCTGCTGTGGAAAACAGTTTTGCAGCGACTCAGAATGTTAACATAGTTATCCTATGGGCCAGCAATTTCACTCCAAGAGAAATGAAAACATGTCCACATAAGAACATGTACACAAAGATACATAGCAGCATTATTCATAATAGCCAAAAAGTAAAAACAACTCAAATATCCAATTGAATATTATTCAGTCTAGAAAAAGGAATGAAGTACTGACACATGCTACAACATGGATGAATGCTGAAATCATATGCTAAGTTAAAGAAGCCAGTCACAAAATATCATATATTGTATGAGTTCACTTATATGAAATGTTCAGAATAGGCAAATCCACAGAGATAGAAAGTAGAACTGCAGTTGCCTAGGACCAGGGTGAGAGTTGAGGGGAAATAGGGATTGACTGCCAACGGATAGGAGGGGGATTTGGCGGGGGGCGGGGAGTGAAGAAAATATTCTAAAATTGATTAGGTGATGGTTGCACAACTCTGTAAATATACTAAAAGCCATTGAATTGTATACTTTAAATATGTAAACTATACACTATCTTAATTATGTCTCAACAAAACTGTTATTTTTAAAAAGGCCATTGTGGGACTTTCCTGGCGGTCCCGTGGTTAGGACTCCATACTCTCACTGCTGAGGGCCCGGGTCAGTCCCTGGTCGGGGAAGTAACATCCCACAAGCCTCGAGCTGTGGCCAAAAATAAATAAAAAATAAATAAATAAAAAGGCAATTGTGATGAGCAAAAAAAAAAAAAAAACGACTGTTTGGGCTCTAGCCATCATGTCTGCATTCCAGCCAGGAAGTCAGGATGGGGGACTAAAATGAAACTCCTCTCTCCCCACACACAGTTTATTAGGCAAAATTTATAACATACTGAAAGACTGAAGGAATATGATGATCTCCTTTGTCCCCACCATCTAGATTTAATCACTGGTAACATTCTGCCATATTTCACTTGCCTATATAGGTGCAGGGGCTATATTTTTTTAAAATAAACTATTAAATAAGTTGCAGACATCCTACCACTTCACCCTAAATACTTCAGCTTGCCTCTCCTCAAATTATGGACATTTCAACATAACCAAAGATCTATTATCACAATTAAGAAAATTAACAATAATTCACTAATGCCATCCAATTTTCAGTTCATACTAAGACTTCCCCAGGACTCCCTTGGTGGTCCAGCGGTTAAGACATCACCTCCAATGCAGGGGGTGCAGGTTTGATCCCTGGTCGGGGAGCTAAGATCCCACATGCCTCACGGCCAAAAAACCAAAACATAAAAACAGAAGCAATATTGTAATAAATTCAATAAAGACTTACCAAAAAACCACTTTCCCATTTATCCCTAAAAATGTCTTTCAGAGCTTTTTTTTTCAAAGCAGCATCCAATCAAGTTGCCCCTACTCATGTCATAGAACTGAATTTGCTTCTAGGCAAAAATCTGTGTGACCATAGGGTTCGTCCCCATTTGTTTCCCTTCTCTTGGGATCAAAGTCCTGTGCTGCCTGTTGTCTCAATTTCTGGAAAGAGTTGTTTCATATATTCTGACTAGTTTTCTAGTTGTTTATATTGGGAGGACAAGTCCATACCACATAATCCTTCATGGGTAGAAGTTAATTACGTCTTCTACATCATACAACAAATGAGACCTAATATGGTTTGTTCTTGTTAATTAATAAGGGCTCTTTAGTTATTAAAGATATTAACCTTTTGATATATATGTTTTAAACTGTTTCCTAGTTAGTATTTGCCTTTTAAATTTTATTAATTTCTTAGCAATTACTATACAGAAGTTTTAAATTTTGTATATAATTAAATATACCAATCTTTCCCTTTTGATGTACACCTTTTATATCAGGCCTAAAGTTCTTCCTCAAGGTCACTTTAGAAATTTATCCTAGAGAAATAATGACAAGTTCGGAAGACAATAAAATCACAATCTACAGAACAACAACAACAACAAAAATGTAAGAAATTAGGCCTCGTCAAAATTAAGAACTTTTGGGACTCCCAGGTGGTGCAGTGGTTAAGAATCGACCTGCCAATGCAGGGGACACAGGTTCAATCCCTGGTCTGGGAAGATCCCACATGCCGCAGAGCACCTAAGCCTGCGCACAACTACTGAGCCTGCGCTCTGGAGCCCGCGAGCCACAGCTACTGAGCCCACATGCCACAACTACTGAAGGCCGGGTGCCTAGAGGCCGTGCTCCACAACAAGAGTAGCCACTGCAATGAGAAGCCCACGCACTGCAGCAAAGAGTAACCCCGCTCACCGCAACTAGAGAAAGCCAGCGCGCAGCAACAAAGACCCAACACAGCCAAAAAATAAATAATAAATAATCAAATAAATAAAATTAAGAACATTTGCTCTTTGAAAGCCCATTTGAAGAGGGTGAAAAGACAAGCTACAGACTGGGAGACACTATTGCAAACCACAGATCTGATAAAGATCTACTGTCTAGAATACTTTTTAAAACTCTCGGAACTCAACAGTAAAAAATAAACAATCCAACAGAAAGTGGGCAAAAGACATGAACAGATAGTTCATGAAACAGGATATGTGGATGGCAAATAAACACATGAAAAGATGTTCAATATCACTAGCTACTAGGGAAATGCAAATTAAAACCACAGTGAGACCTCACTACACACATATCAGAAGAGCTAAAATAAAAAAACAGTGACAACGCCAAATGCTGCTAAGGATGCAGAGAAACTGGATCACTCCTACATTGCTCGTAGGAATGTAAAGTGTTACAGCCACTCTGGAAAAGTAGTTTTTAGTTTCTTAAAAAACTAAACATGCACTTGCCATATAACTCAGCAATTACACTCTTGGGCATTTATTCCAGAAAAAAATGAAAATATAAAAACCTATACATGAATGTTCATAACAGCTTTATTTGTAGCAGCCCAAACTGGAAACAAACCAAATGTCCTTCCTTAAACAGGTAAATGGATAAACAAACTGTGGTCCATCCATATCATGGAATCCTACTCAGCAATAAAAAGGAACAAACTATCGATACACACAACAACCTGCATGGATCTCAAGTGAATGATGCTGAATGAAAGAAAAGGCAATCCCCAAATTTATGTACTGTATGATTTCATTTATATGACATTTTTTGAATGACAGGTGCCCACAAGACTCACAATGCCAGAGGTACAACATACGTATAAAAACTTGGCTGCTGAGAAATAATGCAAAGACGTACAGGATTATATAGTGTGCTCTCCGAAAGGGAAGTAGATTCTCTCCTTCTGGAAGGCCAACTTGGAAAAAGTCATCATATATATCCCCAATCGAGCCATTAACTTTGCCTTTAAGGTTAAGTTTAAGCACGTATTCTGAGGATAACTGGACAAGCACATACAATCTTGGAGATACTTTGCTGACAATCTGGCCTCTAGTGATATATCGGAAGTCATTTCTTTCAGCTTTTTTTCTCCTTAGGTTTTGCCAGAACCCATTTGACAATCAATAATGGGAAATCTGTGAAGGAAAGAAAATTCAGCTTTCTCTCCCTTTCTCCACCATCATGGTATGTATGGTTGACTGTTCCTCGCCATGTCTTTTCACAAGACTTTCAAGAACAAGTGATTCCTGGCCAGAAAACAAAAGCAGAATTATGTTATTCCCCAATAGATTCTGATGAAAACTGGTACTGAAATCAGGTAAAACTCCAAAGGGAGTTATCAGAAGGGACTTCCCTGGCGGTTCAGTGGCTAAGACTCTGTGCTTCCACTGCAGAGGGACCAGGTTCAATCCCTGGTCAGGGAACTAGATCCCACATGTATGCTGCAACTAAGAGTACGCATGCCACAACTAAAGAGCCCTGGAGCCACAATTAAGGAGTCCACCTGACACAACTAAGACCCGGTGCGACCAAAGAAATAAATAAATATGTTTCTTTTTTAAAAGCCGGTTGCTAAAATCTAGTAAACCTCTTGTTGAAGTACACCATATATTGGCGGCAATAATTCACTGCATACATTTCTGAATACTTGTAGAGCTCTCAGGATGTATTTAATTTTGTCAATAATGGTCACCAGTAGAGAATGCAGTTATCCAAAATTAAAATGTATTAAGACCTACTTAATGTCTACAATGTCAAAAGGAAACTGTCATATACAGTGATTATTTCTATAGAGATAGAACAAGTCACTATTGAAACTGTCATAAAGATTTTTGTTTTCTAACAGTGGTGAGAGTGGGAAACCTTGTGTTCTTCCTGATCTTAGTGGAAATGTTTTCAGTTTTTCACCATTGAGAATGATATTGGCTGTGGGTTTGTCAGATATGGCCTTTATTATGTTGAGGTAGGTTCCCTCTATGCCTACTTTCCAGAGAGTTTTTATAATAAATGGGTGTTGAATTTGCGGCCATGGCTCACGGGCCCAGCCACTCCGCGGCATGTGGGATCCTCCCGGACCAGAGTAAGAACCCATGTCCCCTGCATTGGCAGGCGGACTCAGCCACTGCGCCAGCAGGGAAGCCCGATCATGTGGTTTTTACACTTCAGTTTGTTAATATGGTGTATCACAGTAATTGATTTCTGTATATTGAAGAATCCTTGCATTTCTGGGATAAAACCCACTTGACCATGGCATATGGTCCTTTTAATATGATGTTGGATTCTGTTTGCTGGTATTTTGTTGAGGAATTTTGCATCTATGTTCATCAGTGATACTTGCCTGTAGTTTTGCTTTTTTGTGACATCTTTGTCTGGTTTTGGTATCAGGGTGATGGTGGCCTTGTAGAAAGAGTTTGGGAGTGTTCTCTGCCTCTGCTATATTTTGGAAGAGTTTGAGAAGGATAGGTGTTAGCTCTTCTCTAAATGTTTGATAGAATTAGCCTGTGAAGCCATCCGGTCCTGGGTATTGTTTGTTGAAAGATTTTTAATCACAGTCTCCATTTCAGTGCTTGTGATTGGTCTGTTTATATTTTCTATTTCTTCCTGGTTCAGTCTCAGAAGGTTGTGCTTTTCTACAAATTTGTCCATTTCTTCCAGGTTGTCTATTTTATTGGAATATAGTTGCTTGTAGTAATCTCTCATGATCCTTTTATTTCTGCAGTGTAGGTCGTTACTTCTCCTTTTCCATTTCTAATTCTGTTGATTTGAGTCATCTCCCTTTTTTCCTTGATGAGTCTGGCTAATGGTTTATCAATTTTGTTTATCTTCTCAAAGAACCAGCTTTTAGTTGTATTAATTTTTGCTATTGTTTCCTTCATTTCTTTTTCATTTATTTCTGATCTGATTTTTATGATTCCTTTCCTTCGGCTAACTTTTTTTTTTTTTTGTTCTTCTTTCTCTAATTGCTTTAGGTGTAAGGTTATGTTGTTTATTTGAGATGTATCTTGTTTCTTGAGGTAGGACTGTATTGCTATAAACTTCCATCTTAGAACTGCTTTTGCTGTATCCCGTAGGTTTTGGGTCATTTTGTTTTCATTGTCATTTGTTTCTCGGTATTTTATGATTTCCTCTTTGATTTCTTCACTGATCTCCTGGTTATTTAGTAGCATATTGTTTAACCTCCATGTGTTTCTATTTTTTACAGTTTTTTTTCGTGTAACTGATATCTAGTCGCATAGCATTGTGGCCAGAAAAAGATACTTGATACGATTTCAATTTTCTTAAATTTACCAAGGCTTGATTTGTGTCCCAAGATATGATCTATCTGGGAGAATGTTCCATGAGCACTTGAGAAGAAAGTGTATTCTGTTGTTTTTGGATGGAGTGTCCTATAAATATCAATGAAGTCCATCTTGCTTAATGTGTCATTTAAAGCTTGTGTTTCCTGGAGACCTTCAAGATGGCAGCGGAGTGAGACGTGGACATTGCCTTCCTCCCCACAAATACATCAGAAATACATCTACATGTGGAACAACTCGTACAGAACACCTACTGAACACTGGCAGAAGACCTCAAACTTCCAAAAAGGCAAGAAACTCCCCACATAACTGGCTGTGTGGCTGACAGGGTCTTGGTGCTTGGCCAGGTGTCAGGCCTATGCCTCAGAGGTGGGAGAGCCGAGTTCAGGACATTGGTCCACCAAAGACCTCCCAGCTCCACGTAATATTAAATAGCGAAGCCTCTCCAGAGATCTCCATTACAACGCTAAACCCAGATCCATTCAACAACCAGCAAACTACAGTGCTGGACACGCTAAGCCAAACAACTAGCAAGACAGGAACACAACCCCACCCATTAGCAGAGAGGCTGCCTAAAATCATAATAAGGTCACAGACACCCCAAAACACACCACCAGACGTGGTCCTGCCCACCAGAAAGACAAGATCCAGCCTCATCTTCCAGAACACAGGCACCAGTCCCCTCCACCAGGAAACCTACAAAATCCACTGAACAAACCTTAGCCAATGGGGGCACACACCAAAAACAAAGGGAACTTTGACCGCAAACACAGTAAGTTAAGCAAAATGAGAAAACAGAGAAGCAGACAGCAGATGAACGAGTAAGGTAAAAACCCACCAGACCAAACAAATGAAGAGGAAATAGGCAGTCTACCTGAAAAAGAATTCAGAGTAATGATAGTAAAGATGATCCCAAATCTTGGAAATAGAATGGAGAAAATACAAGAAACATTTAACAAGGACCTAGAACAACTAAAGAGCAACAAACAATGATGAACAACACAATAAATGAAATTTAAAATTCTCTAAAAGGATTCAATAGCAGAAAAACTGACGCAGAAGAACAGATAAGTGACCTGGAAGATACAATGGTGGAAATAACTACTGCAGAGCAGAATAAAGAAAAAAGAATGAAAAGAATAGAGGACAGTCTCAGAGACCTCTGGGACAACATTAAAGGCACCAACATTTGAATTATAGGGGTCCCAGAAGAAGAAGAGAAAAACAAAGGGTCTGAGAAAATATTTGAGGAGATTATAGTTGAAAACTTCCCTAATATGGGAAATGAAATGGTTAATGAAGTCCAGGAAGCACAGAGAGTCTCATACAGGAAAAACTCAAGGAGAAACATGCAAAGACACATATTAATCAAGCTATCAAAAATTAAACACAAGGAAAAAATATTAAAAGCAGCAACAAAAAAAAATAAAAAAATAAAAAATAAAAAAAAAATAAAAGCAGCAACAGAAAAACAACAAATAACAAATAAAAAAATAAAAAAAAATAAAAGCAGCAACAGAAAAACAACAAATAACATACAAAGGAATTCCCATAAAGTTAACAGCTGAAGTTTCAGCAGAAACTCTGCAAGGGAGTGGCAGGACATATTTAAAGTGATGAAAGGGAAGAACCTACAACCAAGATTACTCTACCCAGCAAGGATCTTATTCAGATTCGACAGAGAAATTAAAACCTTTATAGACAAGCAAAACCTAACAGAATTCAGCACCACCACACAAGCTTTATAACAACTGCCAAAGGAACTTCTCTAGGCAGGAAACAGAATAGAAGGAAAAGACCTACAATAACAAACCCCCCAAAATTAAGAAAATGGTAATAGGAACATGTATATCAATAACTACCTTAAATGTAAATGGATTAAATGCTCCAAACAAAGGACATAAACTGGTTGAATGGATACAAGACCCGTATATATGCTGTCTACAAGAGACCCACTTCAGACCTAGGGACACGTACAGACTGAAAGTGAGGGGATAGAAAAAGATATTCCATGCAAATGGAAATCAAAAGAAAGCTGGAGTAGCAATTCTCATATCAGACAAAATAGACTTTAAAGTAAAGACTATTACAAGAGACAAAGAAGGACACTACATAATGATCAAGGGATCAATCCAAGAAGAAGATATAACAATTGTAAATATTTATGCACCCAAGAAAGGAGCACCTCAATACATAAGGCAAATGCTAACAGCCATAAAAGGGGAAATCGACAGTAACACAATCATAGTAGGGGACGTTAACACCCCACTTTCACCAATGGAACGATCATGCAAAATGAAAGTAAATAAGGAAACCCAAGCTTTAAATGACACATTAAACAAGATGGACTTAATTGATATTTATAGGACATTCCATCCAAAACAACAAAATACACTTTCTTCTCAAGTGCTTATGGAACATTCTTCAGGATAGATCATATCTTGGGTCACAAATCAAGCCTCGGCAAATTTAAGAAAATTGAAATCATATCAAGTACCTTTTCCGACCACAATGCTATGAGACTACATATCAATTACAGGAAAAAAATATGTAAAAAATACACGTACATGGAGGCTAAACCATACACGACCTAGTAACCAAGAGATCACTGAAGAAATTAAAGAGGAAATCAAAAAATACCTAGAAACAATGAAAAAGGAGAAGTAACAACTGACACTGCAGAAATACAAAGGATCATGACAGATTACTACAAGCAACTATATGCCAATACAACGGACAACCTGGAAGAAATGGACATATTCTTAGAAAAGCAAAACCTGCCAAGACTGAACCAGGAAGAAATAGAAAATATAAACAGACCGATAACAAGCACTGAAATTGAGACTGTGATTAAAAATCTTCCAACAAACAAAAGCCCAGGACCGGATGGCTTCACAGAATTAAAAGGATCAGACACCCTGATCAAGTGCGGTTTATCCCAGGAATGCAAGCATTCTTCAATATATGCAAATCAATCAATGTGATACACCATATTAACAAATTGAAGGACAAAAACCATATGATGATCTCAATAAAAGCAGAAAATTAAAATTATAAAAATAAAGCTTCTGTTTCCTTATTTATTTTCATTTTAGATGATCTGTCCATTGGTGAAAGTTGGGTGTTTAAGTCCCCTAGTATGATTGTGTTACTGTCCATTTCCCCTTTTTTGGCTGTTAGCATTTGTCTTATGTATTGAGGTACTCCTGTGTTGGGTGCATAAATATTACAATTGTTATATCTTCTTCTTGGTTTGATCCCTTGATCATTATGTAGTGTCCTTCTTTGCCTCTTGTAATAGTCTTTATTTTAAAGTCCATTTTGTCTGATATGAGAATTGCTACTCTAGCTTTCTTTTGATTTCCATTTGCATGGAATATCTTTTTCCATCCCTCACTTTCAGTCTGTATGCGTCCCTAGGTCTGAAGTGGGTCTCTTGTAGACAGCATATATACGGGTCTTGTTTTTGTATCCAATCAGCCAGTCTTTGTCTTTTAGTGGGAGCATTTAATCCATCTACATTTAAGGTAAGTATCAATATGTATGTTCCTATTACCATTTTCTTAATTGTTTTGGGTTTGTTATTGTAGTTCTTTTCCTTCTCTTGTGTTTCCTGCCTAGAGAAGTTCCTTTAGCATTTGGTGTAAAGCTGATTTGGTGGTGCTGAATTCTCTTAACTTTTTCTCGGCTGTAAAGGTTTTAATTTCTCCATCAAATCTCAATGAGATCCTTGCTGGGTAGAGTAATCTTGGTTGTAGGTTTTTCCCTTTCATCA
>NC_041234.1:107369004-107378804 GCF_002837175.3 Physeter macrocephalus
GTAGAGTTTCTGCTGAAAGATCAGCTGTTAACCTTATGGGGATTCCCTCGTATGTTATTTGTTGCTTTTCCCTTGCTGCTTTTAATATTTTTTCTTTGTATTTAATTTTTGATAGTTTGATTAATATGTGTCTTGGCTTGTTTCTCCTTGGATTTATCCTGTAGGGAACTCTCTGCACTTCCTGGACTTGATTGACTATTTCCTTTCCCATATTAGGGAAGTTTTCAACTATAATCTTCTCAAATATTTTCTCAGATCCTTTCTTTTTCTCTTCTTCTGCTGGGACCCCTAGAATTTGAATGTTGGTGCATTTAATGTTGTCCCAGAGGTCTCTGAGACTGCCCTCAATTCTTTTCATTCCTTTTTCTTTATTCTGCTCTGCAGTAGTTATTTCCACCATTTTATCTTCCAGGTCACTTATCCGTTCTTCTGCCTCAGTTATTCTGCTATTGATTCCTTCTAGAGAATTTTTAATTCCATTTATTGTGTTGTTCATGATTGCTTGTTTGCTCTTTAGTTCTTCCAGGTCCTTGTTAAACGTTTCTTGTATTTTCTCCATTCTATTTCCAAGATTTGGGATCATCTTTATTATCATTACTCTGAATTCTTTTTCAGGTAGACTGCCTATATCCTCTTCATTTGTTTAGTTGGTGGGTTTTTACCTTACTCGTTCATCTGCTGTCTGCTTCTCTGTCTTCTCTTGTTGCTTACCTTACTGTGTTTGGGGTCTCCTTTTCATAGGCTGCAGGTTCGTAGTTCCCGTTGTTTTTGGTGTCTGCCCCCAGTGGGTAAGGTTGGTTCAGTGGGTTGTGCAGGCTCCCTGGTGGAGGGGACTAGTGCCTGTGTTCTGCTGGATGAGGCTGGATCTTGTCTTTCTGGTGGGATGGACCGCATCTGGTGGTGTGTTTTGGGGTGTCTGTGAACTTACTATGATTTTAGGGAGCCTCTGTGCTAATGGGTGGGGTTGTGCTCCTGTCTTGCTAGTTGTTTGGCCTAGGGTGTCCAGCACTGTAGCTTGCTGGTCGTTGAGTGGAGCTGGGTCTTAGCATTGAGACGGAGATCTCTGGGAGAGCTTTCGCCGACTGATATTACGTGGAGCCGGGAGGTCTCTGGTGGTCCAATGTCCTGAACTCGGCTCTCCTACCTGAGAGGCACTGGCCTGACTCCCAGTCGAGCACCAAGACCCTGTCAGCCACACAGCTGGATCCACATAAGAGGAAGGAATAGGAAGGAGTTCCTCAGAACTAAAAGCCTCACTGTTGGCCTCCTGGCTGGGTCTCTGCACATGTAAACCTTTACATCATAAGCTGATGGCCGGTCCAAAGCATTGCTCTCCTCTGACTGGCTTCCTAGCGTGGCTTCCTGAGTTGCTGTAGTCAGCTTCGCAACAGCAGCTGCCTCAGACTAGAAGCCTTAGTTTTTTATTGTTACAATTTAATGGCTTCAAACGACACAAATTTGCTCTCTTACAGTTCTGTAGGTCAGAAGTCCAACATGAGTCTCACTGGACTAAAATCAAGGTGTCAGTAGGGCTGTGCTCCTTTCTACATGCTAGGGGAGAATCCATTTCCTTGCCTTTTCCAGCTTTTAGAGGTCACCGACTGCTATTGTCTGAATGTCTGTGTCCAACCCCCAAAATTCATCTGTTGAAATCCTAACCCTCCAAGGATGATGGTATTAGGAGATCAGGCTTTTGGGAGGTACTTAGGTCATGAGACTTCACCCCTCACAAATGGGATTAGTGTGTCGTTTTTTTTGGGGGGGGGTTGCACTGCAAGGCTTGTGGGATCTCAGTTCCCCAACCAGGGATTGAACCCAGGCCATGGGAATGAAAGCACCAAGTCGTAACCACTGGACCTCCAGGGAAATCCCAAGATTAGTGTCTTATAAAGGAGGCTCCTAGTCCCTTCCACCATGTGAAGACAGTGTGAAGGTGGCAGCTATGAACCAGGAAGAGGGTCTTCACCCAACCGTGCTGGCAACTTGATCTTGGACTTTCCAGCCTCCAGAACTGTGAGAAATAAATTTCTTTGTTCTTAAACTACCCAATCCATGGCATTTTGTTATAAGAGCCTGAACACCATTCCCTGGCTTTTGGCCCCCTTCTCTGTCTTGAAAGCTAGCAACAACTGGTTGTCTTTACATCACCTCTCTGACCCACTGTATGCCTCCCTCTTCCATTGTTTAAGAACCATGTGATTAGATTGGGCTCACCTGGATAATCCAGGCTAATCTCCCCATCTCAATGTTCATACCCTTAATCACATCTGCAAAGTACCTTTTGCCATGTAAGGTAACATTCACAAATTTCAGGGATTAGCACATGGGCATCTTGGTGAGGAGGGCATAATTTTGCCTAAGTTGGAGAAATAGGATTAAAAACAAAATCTCTCCAAACTCAGAAATCCCTTCCACAATGGAAGTAGAGAAAGAAAACCATTTTCGTTACTGAATAAGCATTAAACCAGAATGTGGTGTGGATCACAGGTAATCTATTAAGAGATCGCAAAGACTGAAAGCAATCTCACAATTTTGTATGGCCAGGCAGATACAACCTATTACATACATGTTTTTTTTTTTTTTGGCTGCGCCACGAGGCTTGCAGGATCTTAGTTCCCCAACCAGGGATTGAACCCAGGCCCTCAGCAGTGAAAGCAAGGAGTCCTAACTACTAGACAACCAGGGAATTCCCAGGAAATAATCTTTGAATATATCATACCTATAGTAAAGAGTTAAATCAGATTTTTTTTTTTTTTTTTTTTTTTTTTTGCTGCATTGGGTCTTTGCTGCTGCACGCAGACTTTCTCTAGTTGCGGCGAGCAGGGGGCTACTCTTTGTTGCAGTGTGTGGGCTTTCATTGCAGTGGCTACTCTTGTTGTAGAGCATGGGCTATAGGCACATGGGCTTCAGTAGTTGTGGCATGTGGGCTCAGTAGCTGCAGCTCGTGGACTTAGTTGCTCCATGGCATGTGGGATCTTCCCGGACCAGAGCTCGAACCTGTGTCCCCTGAATTGGCAGGCGGATTCTTAACCACTGTGCCACCAGGGAAGTCCCTAAATCAGATTCTTGAGTCACACAAAAAAACACAGTTTTTACTCATACATTAATTTTACAAATTGTTATGATGCCTTTATTGCTTATGCTTTCAAATGATTAACTATTGACTATTATTTTGTAGTTCTTTATGAGTTCTTTCCCATTCTAAGCCTAGGGAGTAGCTTAATTCAGGAACCTGATCATTTAAATTTTTAATTAAAGGACTTCCCTGGTGGTCCAGTGGTTAAGACTACATGCTCCCAATGCAGAGGGCCCGGGTTCAATCCCTGGTCAGGGAACTAGATCCCACATGCATGCCACAACTAAGAATTCATGTGCCACAAGTAAGGAGCCCGTGTGCCACAACTAGGACCTGGTACAACCAAATAAATTAATTTTTAAAAAATTTTAATTAAGTTTTCCTTTTAGAAATTGAAGATGATGTAAAGAAATGGAAAGATCTTCCACGTTCTTGGGTTGGAAGAATTAATACTGTTAAAATGGGCATACTACCCAAAGCAATCTACAGATTTAATGCAATCCCTATCAATTTACCCATGGCATTTTTCACAGAACTAGAACAAATAATCCTAAAATTTATGTGGAACCATAAAAAACCCAGAATTGCCAGAGCAATCCTGAGGGAAAAGAACAAAGCAGGAGTATCAGGGAATTGCTTCATCAGAGGTTTCATCCCCTCTGCAAAAACTGGAATCCACTGTCTACAACTTTCTTGTACTAGTCTCAAAATTATCTAAGTTTTTTTAGTGACTATTAGATCTGCAAAATGGGCTGCCTCTTAGACTGTCACACTCTGTGGCCTACAGCTGACAACAGATGTCCTGTTTTACCTCAGATCAGCAATACTGCAATTTGTCTAGTGAAGCCTTATGTCCTTGTGAAGCAAAGAATTGTACCAAAGCCAAAGTATCAATCAGTTTTACATTGCTCCTTGGTTTCTGAGACTAGCAGCAAACCATCTACATCTTGAAAATTATAAATCCCTCTAGTGGAACAAATTTCTCTGATTTCCTGTAAATGACTAGAAAAAACAGAAGGGGAGTCTCAAAACCCTTGAGGAACTCTTTGCCATAAATACTGGACTCCTTCATAAGCAAAAGCAAATAAAAACTTAGATTCATCTGCTAGAGGAACAGAAAGAGAAAGGAAGGAAGGAAGGAAGGAAGGAAGGGAGGAAGAAAGGGAAGAAAGAGGGAAACAGGGGAGGGGGAGGGGAGGGATGTGAGCCAGGACTTATGGTAGAAGATGCTATTACAGAACTGGACTCCCTAGTAGCAACAGAGGTGTTAAGATTCTGGAATATGTGAGGTCAGGTGGTAGCACTTAAGCATCAGAAGCAAGGTGGGTATAATTTCTGTAATGGGCAGCAAGGTTAGAATCTCATCAAAGTGTGCCTGACCCACACATCTCAAATGAGATGATTCACAGAACACTGTGTTCTTAGGGGCAAGATAGAAGAACAACAAGGGTATTATGTGCTTCTATCTCTCTCACTCTCTCTCTCTCTGTATATATATATATATATATTTTTTTAAATATATATGTATATATATTTTAAAGATATATATATATACACATAGATATGTATATTTAAAAAGATTAAAAGTAAGCAGAAGTCTGAGGTTGCTATAGACTGAATGTTTGTGTCCCTGTCAAAATTGATATGTTGAGGGACTTCCCTGGTGGCACAGTGGTTAAGAATCCGCCTGCCAATACAGGGGACATGGGTTCAAGCTCTGGTGCGGGAAGATCCCACATGCGGCGGAGCAACTAAGCCCGTGCGCCACAACTACTGAGCCTGCATTCTACAGTCCATGAGCCACAACTACTGAGCCCACGAGCCACAACTACTGAGCCCACATGCCACAACTACTGAAGCCCACGTGCCTAGAGCCCGTGCTCCGCAACAAGAGAAGCCACCGCAATGAGAAGCCCGTGCACCACAACGAAGAGTAGCCCCCGCTTGCCGCAACTAGAGAAAGCCCGCACAGCAACAAAGACCCAACGCGGCCAAAAATAAATTAATTAATTAATTTTTAAAAATTCATATGTTGAACCCTAATCCCCAATGTGAGGGTATTAGGAGGTGGGGCCTTAGGGAGATGATTAGGTCCTGAGGGTGGAGCCCTCATGAATGGGATTAGTGTCCTTACAAAAGAGACCCCATAGAGATCCCTCACCCACCCCTTCTGCCATTTGAAGTTACAACAAAAAGACAGCTGTGAACCAGGAAGTGGGTTTTCACCAGGCAACAAATCTGCCATCTCCTTGATCTTGGACTTCCCAGCCTACAGAACTGTGAGAAATAAATGTTTATTCTTTATAAGTCACCCAGTCTCTGGTGTTTTTACAGCAAGTCAAACGGACTAGGACAGAGGTCAACTACCCCAGTGGAAAGTCACAACTCCATTCCCAATTTCCAGAACTAAGACAGTTCTCAGACCCCAAAACCCATAAAACGAAGGTGAGGCCAGGTTCCCATGAGGAAGGACCCTACAACAACAACATGGCAAGTATACCTGGTAGTGATTTCTCCAGTCTGTCTCCAAAAGGATCTACAACCATTTACTCAGCTGGAGAAAGTAGAATATACTTTTGAGGTCAATTGGAACCAGGAAATAAGTAGACACTAATACCCAGGAGCTCAAAGTGCTACTGTGGCTGCCCTGTTAGACGGGGGTTTATGAGGGTCAGGTAATAATAAGGAGATAAAGAGTACTGGCTCAGATCTGTCTCTGTAAATCCAGTAGTCATCTCCATGGCTCCCAGATGAATAATTGCAATGAATATATTAGCAGTTAGTAGAAATCTTATATCAGTTCCTTGATCTATAAAGTAAGAGGTATTGTAATAGGAAAGGCCCTATGGAAGACCCTGAAACTCCTCCCCCAAAAAAACCCTCCAGTGGCCAAAATGGTAATTTTTTTTTAATCACATCCTAGGCAGGGTGCAAAGATTAGTGTCACTCTCAAAACATTACATGATGCAAGAGTCATGATCCCCATCATATGTCCATTTAATCAGTCTGACACCTGCCCAGTAATAGTCCCAATTACATTTACTGAGCTGGATGTGGTATCTTTACTAGAGCAGATTAACACAGCCTCTGGTAGGTAGTAGGTGGTCACAGATTTGGGCAAATATAATCTTTCACACACATCAGGAAGGAAAATCAAAAACAGGTTCCATTCATGTAGGACAGATACCAATATATATTCACAGTCTTATCCCAGGGCTTGTTATTTCTCCTGCCCTCTTTCATAATATAGCACAAAGGAAACTTAACCATCTGGATACTTCATAGAACATCATATTGGTCCACTATACTGATGGTATCATGTTAATTGGATCTGATGAGCAAGAAGCAAAAGTACTGTGGATGCCCTGATAAGACACACACTAGAGAATCAGAGATAAACCCTACAAAGATTCAGGGGCCAGCCATATGAGTGAAGTTTTTAGAGATGTAACATCTGGCGAATGCTCCAAAGTGATGGACAAATTGTTGCACTTTGAACCTCCTACCTCTAAGAAAGGCTACAAAGTTGGGCCCCTTTGGGTTCAGAAGCAACATTCTGCACTTGGGAATACTGCACTGGTCCATTTATTGAATGACTTAGAAGTTTTCAATGGACCCCAGAGCAAGAAAGAGCTCTGTAGCAAGTCCAAGCTGTAGTAAACACAATCCTAGCACTTGGGTCATATGATCCAGAAAGTTCCATGATTTGAAAAGGAGCTCCTGGCATGCTACTGGGCCCTAGAAGAGATTGAACGCCTGAATTTGGGACATCAAGTGACCATGTTCCCAGAAATGCCCATTATGAGCTGGATTCTGTCAGATCTACCCAGTCACAAGGTTGGGCAGACCCAGCAGCAATCCATTCTAAGACAAAATGGTACATCCAGCAGGACTAGGCTCAGTCAGGGGACACAAGGAAGCTGTAGGAACAGGTGGTCTAGACACTTACATCACCCACCACTATTGCACTGGGGCCTCTCCCTCAAATCCCACCTACAGGCACATGAAAGGGAGCATCACTTACGACCAGCTGACATACAAGGAAAGAGCTCAAACTTGGTTCCTGGATGGGTAGGCTCAGTGTTTGGGTACAAGCTGAAAATACACAGCTGCTTCCCTACCGCCCCACTCAAGGATGTCCCTGAAAGACAATGGGGAGAGCTTTTGGTGGTACACTTGGGCATCTGCTTTGTATGGAAGAAGTGGCCTGAAATTATAATACATATTGGTTCACGGGCAATAGTGAATGGCTTGGTTTGTTGGTCAGGGGCTTGGATGGGAAAGATGGAAAGATTGGGGTCAAGGAGGTCTGAGCAAGAGGCAGGTGGGTGGACTTATGGGAATGCGCACAAAGTGAAGGTCTTTGTCTTTTCATGTTAACACCCACCAGAGAGCATCCACTGCAGAAGAAGCACTAAACGACCAAGGAGACAGGATGACTTGGCCAGTTGATATCAGCCAGTCTGTCCTCTGCCACCCAGTCCTTGAACAATGGAGTAGGCACAGTGGCAGTGATGGCGGCTATGCATGGGCCCATCAGCAAGGGCTTTGCCGATGTACACATTGCCATGGCCAAATGTCTAACCTTCCAGCAACAGAGACCAACACCAAGTCCCCAATATGGCACCATCCCTTGAGGATATCAATCAGTCTCTTGTTGTCAAAATGATTACATTTGACCCCTTCCCTTTGAAAAGGTCAACTGTTCATTTTGACACACATGCCAAGTATGGATTTGCCTTTATCAGCCGACAGGCCTCAGTCAGCACCACTATCTGAGGGTTCACAGAGCATCTGATCTACCAACATATGCCAAATTCCTAGTCCCATGGGGAGAAGTAAGTGAGAGGCACAGAGAAGCCTGGAGTGTTACTTCAATAGATATGTCCCTCCACCTGCAAACTGGGGGAATAAGGAATAAGTAACCCCTTCGTCTTGGGTTGGGTTCCCCTGGAGCAGTTGCTGAAATGTACATTCAATTAACTTAAGGAAGTGCTCCCGGGACAACCTGATGAGAGAATGGAGAAAGTGGAACGGGAAAGGGGAAGAAGCTAAACAAATGTGTACTTTCTGGCAACATCTTGTGGAGGGTTGCTTCAGCATGATGCAACAGGGGAACACTGAATGTAAATTCTGCCTCAGAGGTTGTCCCAACTTGAGGCAAAGAAACTACATTTTCCTACTCTCACAGCAGTCAGTCACTGAGCAAAGGCTGTCAGCGGCTTGCAGGTGGGGAGGAAAGGGATTGTGTAAGGATGACTGTAAACTCACAGGCAATGCCAGCTCTCTGAGTGTGCAAGCAAAGCAGCTCCATTAATCCCAAAACAGGCTTCCAAGAGCATTAGAGACACAGATGCAGGCCTGTAGAAGCAAAGAGACACAACAGCCAGCAGAATGGTACTCACAAATTGTTAAAGGGATTGGAGGTATATGGAAAAACACTTCTGTTTTCCTTTACACGCTCACTACTCTCCGTACCAGTCACCAAATATGTGTGGGGTTTTCCCACACCAAGCAATTCTGCCCCCCCAGCTGGGTGTCCTACAATTTAACTCAATTCTATCAGTATCTTCAGGTAGATAGTGTCAGATTCAACAGGTTAAGGGCTCAGTCCCACAAGATTGTCCCCATGTCAGGGGCTAATCAAAAATCCAGGTTGTTACTTGTGCTTCTGACCGACAGGCTATAAATCGGAGGTTCCCACGACCCCCTACTCGGGTTTATTAATTTGCTAGCATGGCTTACAGAACTCAGGAAAAGAGTTTACAGTTGACCCTTGAACAACACAGGTTTGAACTGCAAGTGTACACTTATATGCAGATTTTTTCAATAATAAACACGACCATACTACACCATCCACCATCGGTTGTATCCAAGATATGATACCTTGGATACGGAGGAACCGCCTGCACGGAGCGGATTTCAATTGCTTAGAGGGTCGGTGCCCCTAACCCTCAAATGGTCCAAGGGTCAACTGTACTTACTATTATCAGTTTTACAACTCACAACTCAGGAATATCCAGATGGACAAGATGCATTGGGCAAGGTCTGTGGGAAGGAATGGAGAGCTCATGCCCTCTCCAGGCATACCATTTTCCCAGCATCTCCACGTGTTCACCTGGGCAGCTCTCTAAACCCATCCTTTTGGGTCACGGTGGAAGTTTCATTCCTTAGGCATGAATGATTAAATCATTGGTCATTGGTGATAGATTCAAGTTCTACCCTCTAATCACAAGGTTGGTTCCCCTGGCAACCAGCCCCATCCTTAGGGGCTTTCCAAAAGTCACCTCATTAACATAAACTCACATGTGGTTCAAAGGGGCTTGTTGTGAATAAGAAAAGACACCTTAATCTCTCTTATCACTTAGGAAGTTCCAAGGGTTTTAGGAGCTCTGTGCCAGTAATGGTGAGGAAGACCAAGTATATATTTCTTATTGTAAATCACAATATCTCTGGAGGGGTTCTAGGCAGAACAACAGTAACCACTACACATCCCTAACATTCCTCAGCTTTTTAAAAATATACGTTCAGGGGCTTCCCTGGTGGCGCAGTGGTTGAGAGTCCGCCTGCCGATGCAGGGGACACTGGTTCGTGCCCCGGTCCGGGAAGATCCCACATGCCGCGGAGCAGCTAGGCCCGTGAGCCATGGCCGCTGAGCCTGCGCGTCTGGAGCCTGTGCTCCGCAACGGGAGAGGTCACAACAGTGAGAGGCCCGTGTACCACA
>NC_041234.1:107378941-107409661 GCF_002837175.3 Physeter macrocephalus
GCGGCTGGGCCCGTGAGCCATGGCCGCTGAGCCTGCGCGTCCGGAGCCTGTGCTCCGCAACGGGAGAGGCCACAACACTGAGAGGCCCACGTACCGAAAAAAAAAAAAAAAAAAAAAAAAAAAATGTTCACTGGGAATTCCCTGGCGGTCGGTCCATGGTTAGGACTCTGCGCTCTCACCGGTTCAGTCCCTGGTCAGGGAACAAAGATCTCACAAGACAAGCGGTGTGGCCAAAAGATATATATTTTTTTCTTTATTGACGCATATTTTACATATCGTACAATTTACCTATTTCAAGTGCACAATTCAATGATTTCTGGTAAATTTACCAAGTTGTGTGACTATCACCATAAACCCATTTTAGACCATTTTCATCACCCCAGTAAAACCCTGTTTACTGTTAGTGCTTGTTCCCATCATGAGGCCCATGCAACCACTTTCTGTCTCTATGGATTTGCTTGCTCTGGACGGTGCAAATAAATGGAATCTTACAACATGTGTGATACAATATGTGTATCAATATATGTAGATACAACCTGCAAACTTTTGTGTCTGGTTTCTTTCACTTAGCATAATGTTTTCGAGGTTCATTGGCATAGTAGCATGTATCAGTACTTCATCAATTTTTATGCGTGAATGATATTCTACTGTATGGGTATATCACAGTTTGCTTATCAATTGATCAGTTAGTGGACATTTGGTTTGCTTCTACTTTTTGGCTATAATGAATCATCCTGCTTGGAACATTCTCGTACTAGTCTTCTCTTGGGTATTCATTCACCCTGGGAAATAATTTCTGGGTCACACGGTAAACTTATAATTAAACATTTTAAGAAACTGCCAAACTGTTTTCCAGTGTACATTCTGCCCCATGTACATTTCCATCAGCAATTTATCAGGTTTCTCATTTCTCTGTATCTTTGCCAATAATTGTTATTGTCCACCTTTTTTATTTTAGCCATTCTAGTGGATATGTGATGTTATCACATTGTGTTTTTTTGGTTTTTGGTTTTTTTTTGGCCGTGCTGCGTGGCTTGCTGGATGTTAGTTCCCCTGACCAGAGATTGAACCCGCGCCCTGGTCAGTGGAAGCACCAAGTCCTAACCACTCGACCACTAGGGAATTCCCTTGCATTGTGGTTTTTTTGTGTTTTTTTGGCTGCATTTGGGTCTTCTTTGCTGCACGCAGGCTTCTCTAGTTGCGGCGAGCAGGGGCTACTCTTTGCTGTGGTGCAAAGGCGTCTCGTTGCGGTGGCTTCTCTTGTTGCAGTGCAGAGGCTCTAGGTGTGTGAGCTTCAGTAGTTGTGGCACGTGGGCTCAGTAGTTGTGGCTCACGGGCTCTAGAGTGCAGGCTCTGTAGTTGTGGCGCATGGGCTTAGCTGCTCCACGGCATGTGGGATCTTCCCGGACCAGGGCTCAAACCCATGTCCCCTGCGTTGGCAGGCAGATTCTTAACCACTGCTCCACTGGGGAAGTCCCCTTATTTTTTATTAAACACATATTTTCTACTGTCTCTTTTTCATTCCTTTGTTAAATAATTTCTCTATTTTTTGAGTTATTTTTCTTAGTGGTTGCTCAAGTCTTTTGTAGTAACCTACATATTACTTTTTGTGGTTCTCTTTATTTTTTTCTGTGGTTTCAAATTACTGTTTGGTGTCATTTATTTGCTCGAATATAGTTTCATTCCTTCTCCCCTCCGTCATGATACTATTATATACATCACATCTTTATATGTTAAAAGCCCAAGAATCCAATTTTATTAAGTTGTTTTAAAAATCTATTCAGATGAGAGGAGAGAATATAATACATATAATTTCTGCCTTTTTATAACTGCCTACATAATTACCTTTACTATGCTCTTTGCTCCTTTGTGCAGATTTGATTTAATCTCTGGTATCAATTCCTTTCACCCTAAAAATTTCTTTTGATATTTTTTAAAAAATAAATTTATTGGGCTTCCCTGGTGGCGCAGTGGTTGTGCGTCCGCCTGCCGATGCAGGGGAACCGGGTTCGTGCCCCGGTCTGGGAAGTTCCCATATGCCGCGGAGCGGCTGGGCCCGTGAGCCATGGCCGCTGAGCCTGCGCCTGTGCTCTGCAAAGGGAGAGGCCACAACAGTGAGAGGCCCGCGTACCACACACACACAAAAAAAATAATAATAATAAATTTATTGGGCTTCCCTGGTGGCGCAGTGGTTGTGCGTCCGCCTGCCGATGCAGGGGAACCGGGTTCGTGCCCCGGTCTGGGAAGTTCCCATATGCCGCGGAGCGGCTGGGCCCGTGAGCCATGGCCCGCAGGCTCAGTAGTTGTGGCTCACGGGCCCAGTTGCCCCGTGGCATGTGGGATCTTCCCAGACCAGGTCTCGAACCCGTGTCCCCTTCATTGGCAGGTGGACTCTCAACCACTGCGCCACCAGGGAAGCCCTGGTATTTCTTTTTAAATTTAAATTAATTTATTTATTTTTGGTATTTCTCGCAAGGTAATTATGCTAGCAATACATCCTCCCACTGGTTGTTTATCTGGGAATTCGTTTTGCCTTCAGTTTTTGTTTGTTTAATTGCAAAATGATCACCACAATAAATCTAGTTAACATCTATCACCACACATAATTAACAATTTTTTTTTCTTGTGATGAGAGCTTCTAAGATCTACTCTGTTAGCAACTGTCTTCAGTTTTGAAGAATAATTTTTTCTGGATAGAGGACTTTTGTTTGACAGATTTTTCTTTCAGCACTTTGAGTCTTATCCCACTGCCTTCTGGTGGTCATTGTTTCCGATGAGAAGTCAGATATAAAGGCACATGTTTATCATATGTGCAGATTCACAAAACCATCACCACAAAGTGTAGAACTGTTCCCTCATCACAGGGTTCCTCAAAACCTTCCATGCCCCATTCTCCAATCCTTAACAACTACTCATCTTTTTCTCACCTCTATAATTTTGTGATTTTAAGAATGTTATATAAATGAAATCATATATTATGTAACATTTGGGATTGACTTTTTTCACTTAGCATAATGCTCTGGAGATTCTGTAGTTTGTGGCATGAACCAAGTTCATTCTTCTTTATTGCTGCATATTATTCAATGGTATGCAGGTAGCACATTTTGTTTAACCATTCACCCATTGAGGTGCATTTGGGTTACTGCCAGTTTGGGGCTAGGATGAATAAAGCTGCTTTACACATTCTGATACAGGTTTCTCTGTGAACATAAGTTTTCATTTCTCTGGGATAAGTAGTCAAGAGTATGCTTGCTGCATCATATGGTAAGCGTAAGCATAATTTTAAAAGAAAATTTTCAAATGTTTTCCAGAGTGGCTACACCGTTTTACATCACCACCAACAATGCATGAGTGATCCAGTTTTGGTACATCTTCACCAGTATTTGGTGTTATCACAATTTTTCATTTTAGCCAAGCTGACAGATGTATAGAGATATCTCATTGCAGTCTTAATTTGTGTTTCTCTAATGGTTAATGATGTTGGCCATCTTATCAGCGCTTATGTACCATCTGTTATTTTCAGTGAAATGTCTGTGCATATCTTTTGCCTAATTTCTAATTAGATTGTTTTTCTACTTTTGAATTTTGAAAGTTCTTTATATATTCTAGATACAAGGCCTTTGTCAGATATGTGGTTTGAAAATATTTTCTTCCAGTCTTTAGCTGGTCTTTTCCTCCACTTAACAGAGTCTTTTGCAGAGCAAAACCATTTTATTTTGATGAGGTTCAATTTGTCCGTTGTTTCCTTTAAGGATTGTGCTTCTGTGTCAAGTCAAAAAAACGTCTCCACTTAGCCTTAGGGCCCAAAGATTTTGTCATATTTTTTTTTCCTAAACGTTTTATAATTTAACGTTTTATATTTATGTCTGATATTCATTTGGAATTAACTTTTGAAAAGGTGTGAGGTTTAGGTAGATCAAGGTTAATTTTTTTGCCATAGAGATGTCTAATTGCTTCAACATCGTTCGTTCAAAAGGCTATTATTGGGACTTCCCTGGTGGTGCAGTGGTTAAAGAGTCCACCTACCAATGCAGGGAACACAGGTTCGATCCCTGGTCTGGGAAGATCCCACATGCCGTGGAGCAACTGAGCCTGCAATCTAGAGCCCGTGAGCCACAACTACTGAGCCCATGTACCACAACTACTGAAGCCCACGTGCCTAGAGCCTGTGCTCAACAAGAGAAGCCACAGCAATGAGAAGCCCGCACACCACAAAGAAGAGTAGCCCCCGTTCTCTGCAACTAGAGAAAGCCCGCATGCAGGAACGAAGACCCAACACAGCCAAATATAAATAAATAAATTTGTTTTTTAAAAAGGCTATTATTCTTTCTCCACTGAATTACTTTTATGCCATTGTCAAAAATCCTTTGGGCATATTTGTGTGGGTCTATTTCTGGGTTCTCTGTTCTCTTCCATTGATCTATTTGGCTATCCCTCCATCAATACTACATTGTCTTGATTACAGTAGCTATGTATTAAACCTTAACATCAAATAGAGAGATTACTCTCACTACTTTTTCAAATTTGTTTTAGGTATTTTAGGACCTATGCCTTTCCATACAAACTTTTGAATAAGCTTATATATGTGTCTGTGTCAATTTATATGATCATATGATGTTATTCCTTAGTCTGTTGATACAGTAGATTATGTTAATTGATTCTTGAATATTGAACCAATCTTGTATTACTGGAATAATCCCACTTGGTTGTGGTGTATGATTCATTTTGTACATTGCTGGACTTGATTTGCTAATATTTGAGTATTTTTGTGTCTAACTTCCTGAGAGATATTACTTTATAGTTTTCTCTTTTATGCTATCTTTGCGTGGTATTGGTATCACAGTAACACTGGTCTCATAAAATGAACTAGGAAGTGCTCCCTTGTCTTCTATTTTCTTCGGGAGATTGTATAATATTGATGTTAATTCTTTAAATCTTTGGGAGAATTCTCCAGTAAAACAATACAAGTATGAAGATTTATTTTCCTTTTTTAAAAAAATAAATAAATTTATTTATTTATTTTTGGCTGCATTGGGTCTTCGTTGCTGTGTGCAGGCTTTCTCTAGTTGCAGCGAGCATGGGCTACTCTGTTGCGGTGCGCAGGCTTCTCTTGTTGCATAGCATGGGCTCTAGGCGTGCAGGCTCCAGTAGTTGTGGCACACGGGCTTCAGTAGTTGTGGCTCACTGGCTCTAGAGCGCAGGTTCAGTAGTTGCGGCGCACGGGCTAGCTTGCTCTGTGGCATGTGGGATCTTCCCGGACCAGGGCTCGAACCCGTGTCCCCTGCATTGGCAGGCGGATTCTTAACCACTGCACCACCAGGGAAGTCCTGGAGATTTCTTTTTAAGGAGTTTTTTTAGTTTGTGAATTCAAACTTCTTTCCTGGTGAAAGGACTATTCAGATGATCTATTTTATCTTGGTTGAGTTTTAGGTCCGGCACACCTAATTTTACTGTTCTTCACTTTATTGCACTTTGCAGATATGTTTTTCACAAATGGAAGGTTTATGAGCATCAAGCAAGTCTATCGGCACAATTTTTCCAACAGCATTTGCTCACTTCGTGACTTTGTGTCACATATTAGTAATTATCAGAATAGTTCAAACTGTTTCATTATTATATTTGCTATGGTGATCTGTGATCAGTGATATTTTATGTTACCATTACAAAAAGATTATGACTCACTGAAAGCTGAGATAATGGTTAGCATGTTTTAACAATATATATATGTAAGTATATATATACTATATATATATGTATATACATATATATGTATATACATATATATATAATATATATGTATACATATATATATATATATTCTTTTTTTTTTTGGCTGCACCACACGGCTTGCATGATCTTAGTTTCCCGACCAGGGATCAAACATGGGGCTCTGGCAGTGAGAGAGCGGAGTCCTAACCACTGGACCACCAGGGAATTCCACTAGCGATAAAGTATTTTTAATTAAGGTATGTACATTGTTGTCTTAGACATAATGCTATTGCACACTGTATGGTCAGGTCACTCAAGATGGCTGTTCTCTTGGGTCTGTACATCCCCTGCCCGACCAGTGCCTGCTTCATCTACACCCTAAGCACATGACTAACCTTCTTACATACTTGCCCCGGGGCCCCAGCTAGTGACTGTTCTTATCAAAGGGGCAGTGAGGGGCGTGCCCCTCTGCTAGTTCCCCTGGCAACCCATGATCCAATCTGACATCAATCCTCCCTATAATTGGCAATCTCCCCTCCATCTGCTGCACATGGTGGGGTGTTGCTGCAGGACCTTGCTTCAGACATGTAAGCTCCCCCATCCATCAAACAAGTGATGTCTCTGTCACTGACTCTGGCCCCTTTCTTTGGTCTTGAAGCTGGGCACAGGGCTTGTAGGCTGGCGAGGTGCAGCCCAACACACATTTAATAAACACAGTATAGTGTAAACATAACTTTTCTATGCACTGGGAAACCAAAAAATTCGTATGACTCTATTACGATATTTGCTTTATTGTGGTGTCTGGAACCGAACCTGCAATATCTCTAAGGTAAGACTGTACTATTACTAGGGTTCTCCAAAGAAACAGAACCAACTGGATATATATAGATATACAGAAAGAGATTTATTATGAGGAAATGTCTCATGTAATTACGGGGGCTGGGAAGTCCCATCTCCATCTGCAAGCCCAGGAAAGCTGGTGGTATAGTTCCAGTCCAAACCTGAAGGCCCAAGAATTATGGGAGCCAATGGTGTAAGTCCCAGTTCAAGTCCAAAGGCCTGAGAACCAGGAGCACAGATGTCCAAGGGCAAAAGATGGATTTCCCAGCTCAAGTAGAGAGCAAATTCATCCTTCCCCTGATTTTTTTGTTCTTTTCAGGCTCTGAATCTATGATGCCCATCCACATTGGTGAGGGCAGTCTTCTTTACTTAGTCTACCAATTCAAATGCTGATCTATTCCAGAAACACCCTCAGAGACACACCCAGAAATAATGTTTTACCAGTTATCTGGGCATCC
The DNA here is from genome assembly GCF_002837175.3 of Physeter macrocephalus. Taxonomy (NCBI): domain Eukaryota; kingdom Metazoa; phylum Chordata; class Mammalia; order Artiodactyla; family Physeteridae; genus Physeter; species Physeter macrocephalus. The sequence goes on from NC_041234.1 coordinate 107,385,949, forward strand.
CTTAGCCCACTCAAATTGACACATAAAATTAACCATCACAGGTACCTTGGGGTTTTGAAAGAGTTGGTACACTTCTTCTGTTTTCAAATTTATGAGTGTCAAGTTGTTCCTAATATTCCCTTTTTCATCTTTTCAGTGTCTGTAGGATCTGTAGTTCTAGCCCTTGTTTGACTCCTGATATTGGTATTTATGTCTTTTCTCTTTTTATCTTTGTCAATCTTGCTAGAGGTTTATCAATTTTGTTGATGTTTTGGAGAATCACTTTTTGTTTCATTGATTTCTCTATTGTTTTCCTGTTTTTAATTTCAGTGATTTCTTACTATTTCCTTCCATCTGTTTTCTATGGTTTCATTTTGCTTTTTGTTTTCTAGTTGCTTGAAGAAGGCAACTTAGATTGATTTGAGACCTCTCCTCTTTTCTAATGTAAACAGCATTTAGTGTTATAAATTTCTCTTTGGTGGGATTGTAAAATGGTGTAGCCACTTTGGAAAACACTGTTGTGTTAACTCAACATGGTAAGCAATGAGTTACCATATGACCCAGCGGTTATTACCCAGCAGTTTCACTCTGAGGCATATACCCAGGAGAACTGAAAACATGTTCACACACACAAAAACCCACACAGCATTATTTATGGCAACCAAAATGTGTAAACTACTCAAATGTCCATCAGTCGTTGAATGGATAAACAAAATGTGTTACATCCATACAATGGAATATTATTTGACAAAAAAGAAAGTTCTGATATATGCTACAACGTGGATGAACCTTGAAAATATGTTAACTCAAAGAAGCCAGTCACATAGGGCTACATATCGTATGATTCCATTTACATGCAAGTAAAAAAACAGGCAAATCCATAGAAAGAGAAAGTAGATTAGTTATTTCTAGAGCCTGGGAGCAGGGAGGAATGGGAAGTAACTGCAAATAGGTATGGGGTTTCTTTTTGGGGGCAATTAAAGTATTCTTAGATAGTGGTAATGGTTGCACAACTCTATGAATATACTAAAAGCCACTGAATTGTACACTTTAAAGGGGTAAATTCTATCTCAATGAAGCTGCTATATAATAAAAAATTTCCCTTTCAGCACTGCTTTAGGTGAGTCCCACATATTTTGATACATTGTATTTTCATTTTCATTCAATTCTATGTATTTTTAAAAAAATTTTCCTTTGAGAATTTCTTTTTGATCCGTGGGTTATTTAGCAGTGCTAAAGTTTTATTTCTAAGTGTTCATTGATTTTCCTGTTGCTTTTTCTTTGGCCGTGCCCTGAGGCATGTGAGATCTTAGTTCCCCGACCAGACCAGGGATCAAGTCCGTGCCCCCTGCAGTGGAAGCGCGGAGTCTTACCCAATGGGGTTCCAGGGAAGCCCCTCCTGTTGTATTTCTGTTATTGATTTCTAGTTTGGTTCCATTACAGTTAGAGAACATACCCTGTGTGGTAGGCAGAATAATGGCCCCCCAAAGATGTCCAGGTTTGATCCCCAGAACCTATAAATATGTTATATTTCATGGAGAAAGGGAGTTAGAGTTGCAGATGGAATTAAAGTTACTAATCAGGTTACATAAAATAGGGAGATTATTCTGGATTATCTCTGTAGGCCCAAACTAATCACAAGAATCCTAAAATCTGGAAGAAGGAAGCAGAAAAAGTCAGAGATGCAACATGACAAGGACTCCACCTGCCATTGTTGACTTGATGGCAGAGGAAGGGGGATACAAGCCAAGGAATTAGGTAGCCTCTAGAAGCTGGGAACATCCCTCAGTTTACAGCCTACAAGTAAACATGGACCTCAGTCCTGTAACCACAAGGAAATGAAATCTACCAACAAAGCAAATGCGCAAGAAAATGGACCTTCTCAAGCCTACAGAGAGGAATGCAGCCATCCGAACACCTTCATTTTAACCTGACGAGACTTGGACTCCACCTCCCTGTGTTGCAGTCAGGAAAGTGTCCCAGGCCAGAAAACTGGAGCGAATATGCAGCTCCCCTCGTGCGTTTCCCTCTTCTCTGGGATTGTACTCCTGTGACACTTACTGAGCGATGCCTGAAAATAGCTGTCTCCTTATACTTTGTCCAGTTTTACAGTTGTTTACGGTGAGAAAGTAGGTTTAGTACCAATTACCTCATTATGGTCAGAGGTGGAAGTTGCTTTGTTTACTTTTCTGTTACACTTTAATTTTTTTTAATGTTTTTTAAAAGTTAAAGGAAAATTACTACAACACACAGGTAGTTGGACTCCTCAGTAATGAAGGTTTAGGTTGTACCACCAAGTAAAATACCATTAACTGAGGTAAAAGGGTATATAAAATGGATCTTTTAGGGAGAATATTATAAATACCAATTATGGCCCTGTGACTAGTTACCTAAGCAAGGGTTGTAGATTCCACTTGAATTTTGTCCCTTGCTGTATGAACTCTTGTTTCCTCCCAATACTTTATATAGAACGTTTGGGGATAAATTTAACATTTTTAGCTCATATCTAGGAGAATATAGAAGATCCCAGAAATTCTGCATTTGGAGTTGAATGCAATTATTCAGAAAACTTTGGGTTGTCTTTCTTTGGGATTGGCCACGGAGCAGTGTATTTGGGGACATGTGTAAAACAGTCAAAGTGTGTTAGGCAGAGAGACATTTTTAGAAGAGTACGTAAGGGGAGAAAAGTGTTTTCAATCAGTCAATATATTCGTTGAACTCCTTCTCTGCCAGGCTTTTGAGACACAGCAATAAACAAACAGGTAAAGTTCCCTGATCTCACGGAGGTTATATTCTAACAAGGGAAGACCGAAAATAAGTAATGGATATAATACGTATATAATACAGTATGTAAGAAAGTAATAAAAGTTATGGGGGAAAAACTAGGGCAGGGTAATGGAGTTCAGGCCTGCCGGGCATCGGGAGAGATGGGATGGGCAGATTGCAGTATTAAATAGGACAGTCAGGATAGGCCTCATTGAGGGGTGAGATGAGCAAAGGCTTGAGGAAGATGAGTTAATCAAATGGATGTTTCGGGGTGGGGTGGCGCTGGGTGGAGTGGATCAGAAGTCCAAGTCAGCCCTATTAGGTTCTCTGCTGAGGGTCACTTCAGGCTAATATCAAGGCATTGGCTGGGTGGGGCTATTCTCTTATGGTTCTGGGGAAGAATCAGCTTCCAAGCTCATTTGGGTTGATGGTATTATTTAGTTCCGTGTCCTTGCTGGCTGTCAGCCTGCGGCTGTTCTCACCTTCTAGAGGCTACCCTTATTGCTTGACATGAGTCCCCTCCATCTTCAAGCAAGTAATGGTACATGAAATCCTTCTCATGTTTGAATCTGACTGCCTCTTTTGCTACCAGCTAGAGAAAAATCTCTGTTTTTAAAGAGCTCATGAGATTATATTGGGCCTCTACTCAGATAACCTCCCCTTTGGTTAACTCAAAGTCAACTAATTTTTTAAAATTATTTATTTATTTATTTATTTAGCGTGTGTCGGTCTTAGCTGCAGCACGTGGGATCTTCATTGCGGCATGCCTGTGGGATCTAGTTCCCCGACCGGGGATCGAACCCTGGCCCCCTGCATTGGGAGTGCGGATTCTTACCCACTGGACCACGAAGAAAGTCCCAAAGTCAGCTGATTAGTAACCTTAATTATATCTGCAAAATCCCTTTTACCATGCAACATAACAATCGTGACTATGACATATCATATTCACAGTCCTGGGGATTAGGCAGGGAAATGTGGGGGGCCATTTTGGAATCCTGCTTACCACAGACAGAAAAAGAAATAGAAAACCTGAATAGACCTATATCTACACAAGATATTAAATTTTCAATAAAAAAATCTTCCCACAAAGAAAATTCCAGGCCCAGATGATTTCATTAGTGAATTCCATCATTTAAGGAAAAGACAGTACCTATCCTGAACACACTCTTTCAGAAAACAGAGGGGGGAATTCCCTGGTGGTCCAGTGGTTAAGACTCCTCGCTTTCACTGCTGAGGGCCCGGGTTCAATCCCACAAGCCTCTCAGCGTGGCCAAAAAAAAAAAAAAACAGTAAAAAACATTTCCCAATTTATTTTATGAAACTAGATTTACCCTTCACACCAGTTATCAATTTATTGCCTCTCAGCTCCAAATTCACTCTTGTTGCTCCTTCTATGAAAATGAATCTGAGCCTTTAGATATTTTTCCTTTGCCAACTGGCATAACATTATGTAAAAGGAAAACTTTCTTTCTCTATACTACTACTCTCAATACCTCTGGCCACCAAATGCGTGGCTATTTTCCCACATTGACCTATTCTCTGACAACAGCTGGGTGGCCTGCAATTCAAGTCTATCTACCTGGAGTTAACGTCAAATTCCACAAGTTAAGACCTCAGTCCCACAAGACTGTCTCCACTTAAGATGCCAATCACAAGTCTGGGCCTCCGGTACTTCTGACTGATCAGCTGTAAACCAGGGGTTCTCACCACCCCTTCCTCCGGTTCCATAATTTGCTAGAACAGCTCACAGAACTCAGGAAAGTGCTTTACTCACTACTACCCATTTATTATAAAAGGATATAACTCAGGAACAGCCAGATGGAAGAGATGCATAGGGCAAGGTACAGGGAAGGGGCATAGAGCTTCCATGCCCTGTTGGGGCACACCAGCCTCTCAGCAACTCCTCGCGTTCACCAACTGGGAAGCTCTCCCGTTACGCCTGTGGTTAGGGTTTTTATGAAGGTTTTGTTACCACAGGCATGATTAAATCATTGGCCACTCCTCTCCCCTCCCTGAGGTCAGGGGGTGGGGCTGAAAGTTCCAGTCCTCTCAACACCCAGTTGGTCCCCTGGCAACCAGCCCCAAACCCTTAGGGACTTTCCAAGTCATTTTATTAACATAAACTAGGGTGTGGTTGAAAGGGGCTTGTTATGAATACCAAGAGACAATCTTTTTACTTTTACTACTCTAGAACTATTTTAGGAACTGGGAACAAAAACCGAGTATTACAACAAAAGATGCCCTTTTCACCTTTATCACTCTGGAGCTATTCCAGGAGCTGGGAATGAAGACCCAAATATGTATTTACCGTATCACAACATCACATTAGGTTTGGTCAGTAAAGGACACTGGAGAGATTGCAAGAGGAAAAAGGGCTCTGCCTCCCGGTTGAGGTCGGCTTGCTTGGCAGGCTCCGGCAGCATGTGCTTCTCCAGCCTGGGCAGCTTCTCCTGGTGGAAGTGGGCATCTCCTGCTTCAGGCCCTTACTGTGCTCACAGCTCCTACAGTGAGCCATGGGCGGCAGCTTCCCCAGAAACTCCCCTCCCTGGTCAGTTTTATAGCCAGACCACTGGTGAGACACCTCCCTGTTAAAAGCCCTAAGGGATAGACTTCTAGCAAGTTCTGTAGGTGTGCCACCACAGCAACTTCCCTACCATTCAACAAGCCAAAGCTATGCCTCTCCAACAAGGTCTAGATTTCAGCCCCGGGGTGATTATTGTTATTCTCCTATTGTATGTGGTATTCCTATATTCTTAAGAGTTCTCTTTAAGTAATCCTCATTATCCTAGCCATATTAAATAATTCTTTATATCAAACCTTCCCTGTTCAAAGTACTGTGAAGTTTCCCTCTCCCGATTGGACCGAAATAAATACTGAATTGGCCTAGAGATCGACCCTGGAGAGTGACAACTGCAAACCCACAAAAACAGGATTTGGGGATTGGTTTGTTCATGCCTTTGGGCTTGAGGGCAGTGCTCCTTGCAAATGAGAAAAAAAAGGATGCTAGTAATCCGTGGCCTGCGGGGACAATCACAGTGAATCAAGTGCCAACTGAAGCAGTGCTTTGGAAGCTCAACTAGCTGCTGCACCCAACCGTTATACCACTAATGATGACCATCAAACTCTGGTGTTGGGTGGATTTTTCTGAGTTCCTCTGAGTGCTGGTCCTGCAGTATCTCTAGAAATAAGCCTCTCTCTGCTTAAAAATCCTGTGATAACTTCACCTGGGGCAGATTCCTTGAAAGGGAATGGTATTCTCCTTAAGATCCACCACAACCACTTTGAACTGCCATTAAACCCATAACTAGGGTCAAACCTTAGGATGCTCCAGGCGGCCAGATACACACTACAATCCAGGAAGAATAACTTACACACCAAGCTGGGAGAGTGGATGGGCAAAACTGGGGATGCACACCTTCAAATACTATGCTAGTTAGAAGCAATGGACTAGATATGTATTTGCAACATCTTCAAATCTTCAAAACATGGTGATGAGAAGTTGTAAGAAAGATATACAATACCATACCATTTAATTTTAAATATATGCATATAAAACATTGATACACATTCAATAAGAACACATACAAACAAAAAGGATATACATTAAATGCATTATAATGGTTGCCATTGGTGGGCAGGGAGTGGGAATAAAAAAGTGAAACTAAAATGAGAAGGGTCTTGTGTGGACTAATCACAATTAACAAAAATTGAGGAGTATGATTCAGGAGAGAAAGAAGGAACATTGGCTTGTAGTAGGGACTTCCGGTCCTTGACAAGACGCTGATCTAACATAAGGTGCTGGCTCCCTCCAATTCCAGCCCTGAAGATGACACACAGAAGGAAAATTGACAGATAATGATGAAATCTCCTACTTATGCAGCATTTACCATGTACCATGCACTCATTTAATCTTCCCAGCCAATGCTATATTATTAACCCCATTTTACAGATGAGAAAACAAGTACAAAGAGATTAACTTGCCTAAGGTCACACAGCTGGTAATGCTGGAGTTGGAATTCTAACACAGATAGTCCAGATAAAACTTGAGGAATACCCAGAGACTGGAGAGAGCAAGTCTGGGATGGTGCTGGAGATCAGGGGCTAGTGGCCTAAAATGAAAGAGGGGCAAGCACCACGGACAAGAGAGGTCAGAGGGGACTTCCCTGGTGGCGCAGTGGTTAAGAATCCGCCTGCCAGCACAGGGGACACAGGTTTGAGCCCTGGTCCAGGAAGATCCCACATCCCGCGGAGCAACTAAGCCCGTGCACAACTACTGAGCCTGCACTCTAGAGCCTGAGAGCCACGACTACCGAGCCCGCGTGCTGCAACTCCTGAAGCCTGCACGCCTAGAGCCCATGCTCCACAACAAGAGAAGCCCCCGCAGTGAGAAGCCTGCGCACTGCAATGAAGAGTAGCCCCTGCTCGCCGCAACTAGAGAAAGCCCGTGCGCAGCAAGGAAGACCCAACGCAGCCAAAAATAAATCAATCAATTTATATAAAAAAGGATACACATTAATTTTAAGTACAGTAATGGACCTAGGTATATATGGTTCCTACAGAGATACTAAGGTAATTCAATGGAAGAGTAGTCTTAGCAACAAAAGATGCTAGAATAAATTTAAGTCCATATGTTAAGAAGTAAACTTAAACCCCTACACCTCACCATAAAAAAAAACAATTCAAAATGAATCATAGACCCAACAATTTAAAACTACCAGACTTCGTAGAAAAAAGGAAAAACATCTTCATGACCTCAAATTCAACTGACCTACCACAGGAAGCAATAACTATAAAATGTTTGATTAGATTTAATCTGCTCAAGAAAAATACGAAAAAAAAGGCAAGACAAACTAGGAGAAAATATTCATAACTCATGACAAAGACCTTGCATCCAGAATTTACTGAGAATTTTATATTTAAAAGAACTGTTGAAATGGACAAAAGACTTGTAGAGTTTTTCGAAGAACGTATAAAATTGGCTATAAGAACATGAGAAACTACCGAATATGAAATAGAACATGAGATATTAGATTAGATCCCGGAACAGAAAGAAGACACTAGTAGAAGATTTGTGAAACTTCAATAGCCTAGTTTAGTTCACTGGTATCAATGCTAATCTCTTCGTTTTGACAAATACACCATGCTTACATAAGATACTAAAGTTAGGGCAAACTGGGTGAAGGATATACATGAACTCTGTTATCTATGCAACTTCTCTGTAAATTAAAAAATCATCCCAAAATAAAGTTTTTTAAAAAGTGCTCAGCATCATTAGTCATCAGGAAACCGCAAATGAAAATCGCATGATACCACCCCACCCCTCCACTAAAATGGCTGAAATGGACCAGATCAACAGCAGCAAATGTTGGAAAGCAACCAGGACTTTCATAAATTGCTCTGAGGGCATAAGATGGTAGTCACTTTTGAGTAAAATAGTTGGCAGTTTCCTAAAATTAAGCATATATCATCTACCCTATTACCCCATCAATTCCTAAGGTATTTCTCCAGGAGAAATGAAAATATGTCTAAGACCTGCATAAGAATATTCAAAGCAACATTATTCCTCATAGCCCAAAACTGGAAACAGCTCAGGTGTCCGTCAATAAAATGGATAAACTACACTGGAATTCTACCCTGCAACAAAAAGGAACAAACTACAACTATATGGATGAATCTCAAGCATGCTGAAAGCTAAACACAGAAGATACATTGCTGTAGGATTTAATTCATACAAAGTATTAAAATATGCAAAAATATCCTACACCAATAGAAACCAGGTCAATGTTGTTTCTCCAGGGGGTGGGAACTTCCTGGAGGGCAATGTTCTGTCCTGATGTGCAGGTTACCGTATAAAACTAAGTATTTTTCAAGACTAATCAAACTGAACACTTGACATCTATGCATTTCACTGTAAATATTTCAATTCAAAAAATTTAAGTGCTACTCATTATTCATTGGCAATATACAAATTTAAACCACAATGATACAATGTACCCAATAGAATGCCTAAATTTTAAAACACCAAACATCGACGGGGTCCAAAGTAACCAGAACTCAGTTAGTGCTAATAGAACTTTGGCAAAATCGTCTGGCAATTTCTTATAAAACTTTCTTACAATCCAGCAATTTCATACCTGTTTTCATCTCTAATCGCATACAGACTTGCCTAAGAACATTCATTCACAGGGACTTTATTTGTAATAGCCAAGAGCTGAAAAAGCCCAGGTTTCCAGCAATAGGTAAACCGTACTTTGCTCATACTCATATGCATACACAACATGGCTGAATCTCAAGAGCATTTTGCTTAAAGAAAGCCTTATACATAAGGACCCATATTTTTATTGCATGTATGTTCAAGAACAGGCAGTTCTTCTTTATCTCTAGGGGATAGAGGCAAGAATCTTCGAGGAAGGGCCACAAGGTAACTTGCTGGGGTGACAGCAACATTCTCTACTTTGATAGTATGTGTGCCTTTACCAAATCTCATGGTATGCTTCTGGTTGAAATTTCAGCATTTATGAACATCGAGCTTGTTATTGTTGTGAATGCTTGTTTTCAGGTTATTGACATGTGCAACTGAAAATTGATGTGATGGATTTTAAGTTTTTCTGGAACAACTGGTACAGAGCTGAGGTTATTTACAGAATGACAGTACTGAGGCTTTTTCTGCAGCCCTAATGCTCAGCTAACACTGCTTTTCCATGTGATGAGTTCCTTCAACTGGCCATATAGCCCAATCACAATACCGTTTTACATGCTGACAAAGTTAACACATATATCAGGACCCACAAAATGAAAGCTGCCGGCAGTGGTTTGGCCCACCTCACAAAGGTAAACCTAAGTCAGCACACACTTACAAGAAAACACCCCATCAAGGTGACCTTTAGGGCTTCCCTGGTGGCGCAGTGGTTGAGAGTCCGCCTGCCGATGTAGGGGACGCGGGTTCGTGCCCCGCTCTGGGAGGATTCCACATGCCACAGGGCGGCTGGGCCCGTGAGCCATGGTTGCTGAGCCTGCGCGTCCGGAGCCTGTGCTCCGCGACGGGAGAGGCCACGGCAGTGAGGCCCGCGTACCGCCAAAAAAAAAAAAAAAAAAAAAAGGTGACTTTTAACATACAATCCCATCACAATCCTCCAACTTCAGCTAGCTCACCTTCCCCTAGAAAACAGAACCCCACAGCCGATGACGCCTACTCTGTAAAACTCTTGCCCCAAATGCCCTGGGAACAAACAGGGCTTCACTGCCTGTGAGTCACTGCACTCCCAACCCATCGATTGTTCTCCCTTAAATAAAGGACAACTGTCACTAAATTAGTTTTATCAAGTGCAAATGAACATGAGTCAGATGTACATAAAACAGTAAAAAAACTTACCAATAAAGTAGCACACTAATCCTGTGCTGGTTTAATGGCATCCCGGAGGGACTTGGTCTGAAGTGGAACTCACTGCCAAATCGAATTAACCAACCTGCCTTCTCCCAGGAGCCAGCAGGAAATATCAAAAGCACTACAGTACATCTTTGGTACTTTAACTTCTAGTTCTTTGGTGTTATTGCTCCAATTTCAGGGTAAGGATTAAATGAAATCATCTGAACTACCTTGATGCCTACCTGAAACTCCCTCTCCTAATGAAGGAAGCCTAGCCATAGGCTACCTCAGTGACTATGTCCCCTGGCAACTAACTGCAAGGGCTAACAGTGCCTGAGAACTAGGGTTTGGGGAGGGGAACACGTGGAGATCATTATTTAAAAGCCAAAATGAATTCCTTATTATAAAAAAGAACCCAGGGCCACAAGAAAAATGCATGTTAAGTTTTATTAAGGTTCAAATACAAAACATTCCAAAAAGAGAAAAAACCATTATACCTAAATTCTATATTCAACTACCAGTTAAACAAGAAAAACATGTTATTCTGTTTCTTTCACAACCAGTATAAAGCCAGAAGAATCAAGACAGATTCTTTTTCCAACAGGAGCAGAATTAAGTCTGCTGGGTCAACAAACTATTTGCCAAACAGCTGTCTGGTCATTAGGTGTTCTTCAATTTAGTATTCATGTTTACTATGATTAATCTCTATGTTCTACACTATCTTCAAGATAACCTAAATAAAATCTCAAGAGCCAAAAGGTCCACGGAAGCATAAACCCAAGTATTTAGATTACAGAATGACTGAGGAAGACAGCTATGTAAGTGCGATGTTTTTTTAAAATTTGGTCAATACCCTGATGGTCTGTGATTAGAAGAGCCCATCAAAATGAGGGTTAAATTTCTTGATTATTTTCCATGATTGCAAATGTTAAACGTGATAGTACTGATATTTACTAGGTAAAAATTCAGAAGGTGAGTTGGTTTCTTCTAACCCAACAACTCAAATCTGTTTACTTTGAGAACATTAGCTTTTACACTATTGGCTCTAGTCTCCAATGCAATAAATGACAAAGCTGTACTGTATCTTGATTTGTTTCTAAGACATGAAGTGGGATGAGGGGTAAAGTAGGCTTACAAAACAACTTAAAAAAAAAATAGCAAAAGCCAAATGGCCCAATTTTGTTTCCAGTTTTTAATAAGTGTGCTTCTGAGCATTTTATATGTTTCCAGTTACTTCAGTTTGCAGGTATTAGTCTTCCCTTTAGTTTTAAGACTAAATCTCACTCCTGGATAAACTAACACAAAGAAATATTTGACCTGCTGAAAATCAGACACTTTATTGGATAAAGTCCCCTCTTATGCCTTTCATTTTTCTAATCCGACTTTCTGACAATCAGTGGTAATTAGGAAGTTCTAAATTGCAGTTGTCCCTATGACTTTGGCTAAAGGAAACGAAAGTCAAAGCTGTAAAATCTACATAAAGAACCATGAAAACTTCCTGACTACCTCCACTTACCAATTTCTTTAATTGCTCCCCTTTCTCCATCTGGTCAATTATTTTAAGTAACTGCCACTCCCTAGTTAAAAGTGCTAACCAACGTTGATGCCTTCCTTAGATCCACAGGAACCCTGGAAGGCAAAAATCTTGTCTGCACCAAACCAATTCTGATGGGTACTGCTTATGCAACTGTTGTGCCTTAAGGACAATCAGCATTCTTCTGCTTCAACAACTCTGTAAAATGAAAAGCATGTTATCACATCACAAGGTATTTACTGTTTTACATTGGAAATTACTGCCCCCCCCACTTATTCTTTAAATGTTACTTTGTTGCTTTAACTGGCAACACGTACAACATTTGCTTTAAATTACAAGCTCAAAAAAGCAACCATAAAAATCTATCAGAATTCCTGTAAGCATCACTTTGGTAATGAAGACAATAACTGTATCATTTTACTAAAAATCGTTACTCAAACTAGGGACAACTCAGTGGCAGCTGCATCTGTTCACCCTTCAGCCAGTCTGTACTGTGGCCAAGCAAACAATCAGGTACTGATGAAAAGGGTGTCCTTTTACAAAACGCACAGGATAAAATTTGAACCTCATACAAGTCAAGTCTGCTTACACGACAAAACACTAACTATAAAGCTCCAACCAACAACTGCTTCTGAAAACATATGAGCAAGCTGTATACATTCAACAGAGCTACTAAAAGCATTGCATGACTGAGCCACTCATGGAAATATGCCTGTTTAAGATAATGTCACCCCACATTCGAACGAATAATGTGCCAGGTGTTACACATTAGAGCACTTTTTATCCTTGTAATCCAAGCATTAGATTATCCCATTACAGGTAACTCGCCAATATCAACATATGCAACACGACAAAGCTGTAGTATTTAAACCTACAAAGGTCACTGCTTTCAGAACTTACCTTAGCATTGCATTTCTCTTGCTGCCAGCTTTATCTATTGTGAATCAATCAGCACTCCATGACCATCATGACCATGACCAAAATTCTCAACCTGTAAAAATTAAATAGGTAACTAGTTATCCCTCTTAAGGAAATTCTTCAAAACTTGCCTATAACTGCCCCCTTTTCCAGAAAGAAAAGGCAAGTTCAGACTTGCAGCTTAACGTATTTCATGTTCTACTATTTCTCTTAAGTGGTGGAAGCTTCACTGGCTTGGGATGGACTGGAATGGCTTAAATGGTTAAGTTGCATGGCTTATGGATCCCCATTCTGTTCCAATGGTGCACTGCCATGTTAAATCCATAAGTTGAACGGACAAAACTTATTTGAAGGAATAAGTGCAGTGTAAGGATTTTTAGTTGGAGGTCTTCAAGTTTACTACATTCAAGAGCATCTTTTTCAACTTCATGGCTGGACCTGGGTCATGCTGCCTCAGGTTTTGCTTTTTAAAGACCACTTGCAATAGATTTTCTCCATACAGTGTAGTTTCACAGAACTAAAAACAAGTCAGGCATCCAACTAAATGTCAGGTTTGCAATGGCTTACAGGGGTAAAGAGAGGGGGACCCCAAACTTAAGCCATTTCCTACATTGACTAAAAGACTAACTTGAAAAATGTTAAAACATGAAGCATGTTTAAAGGTCTTCATCAAAAATAGATTTAAAAAAATACCCCCTCCCAAGCCCCAGATCGCTATTGGTAAACAACAGCTGTATTAAGGCCTTTAAGTGTCATACATGCTTTTAAAAAAATCCAAGTGTTGAATTTGGAGGACTTCTAATATGCTATCGAACACTTTGTTTTCCAAAAGTTTTTTTTTTTTAATCTAGAAAGCATTTCCATTGCCATGAGGTACAGTATGTTTCACTGTACTATGAGGAAGGTAAGTGTTCAATTTCGACTTAGACGGAAAAACTAGTTTGCTTTGCTTACCATCTTTGCTGTTTCACAGGCATTTGATGCTTTAAATCTGATGTGGAATGCTGATAGATTCACTTTTTAGAAGTCATAAGCCTTTGAGAAGTTGGAGATAACTTCATTGCTTATCTATTTTCTCCTTTGCAATCAAGCTGTTCCTTAAAAGTGAGACACTACAGAGTTGCAAAAATTTGAAACAGTAAGAGCAAGCATCGTTTGCAGCTTCATGGTTGGTTTTGGCCAAACTTTTTATTTAGTATTCTGTAGTTGCTTAACACACACTTAAATGGTCTTATTGGGGAGGGGGAAAGGGGAGGTTCTTGTAGATTCCCAAGGAAATGTCAGAAAAGCAAAATATGGCCAGCACTATCCATTTGCTTTTTTGGGTTTACTGGGCGAATAGCATTTTCCTTACAATATAAGCATCTGATCTCAGGTTTTTCATACTGAGAACATTGAGATTTCAGTTTGAAGACACTCTGAAATCCTAAGAGTAGCATACCCCGACCACCCTCTAATAACTAGCTTGTTTGTATAGGCAGGAGGATTCATCTCTCCATTTTAGATGAATAGATATTTTGTGAAAGATCTTAGAATTGCTTGCCTCATCATTTACTGGGGAAAATCGTATAGAAATTGGCCTTTAGGGACACTTTTACTTGGAAAATTACAATACTAGTACACAAGTCTTAACACACTTAACATTTGCTTGTTGAAAGCAATGTCATAAAATCAAAGATTAAACATGTTTTACTCTTTTTCCTCACAAGAACATGAAACTTATGGAAGGGGAACTTAACAGGAAATTTAAAAAAGGTAACACAATCTTTCCTTTTAGTAGTCCTTGGGTAGTTATGATAGAATAGTTTCCACTTTTGTTTGTTTCTTTGAACGGGGATTTTGGTCCAAAGTTTTGTTTGTTTTTAATATCTGCTTCTGCCTCCCCCTCTATCAGATCGGCTTCCTCCACGGCCACCACCTCTTGGTGCTCCGCGGCTTGAACTGCTGTAGCAATCTCGTGGAGGAGGGTACCCCCTTTCCATAGAAGGGGGAAGCCCTCGTTCTTGTCTGCCAACCCGATCACGACCACTTGAGTAGAGATCACTTCGGCTGCTTGAGTAACTGTCTCGACTTCCACCATATCCGTCACGTGAGCTGCTGTAATCATCATAGCGACTGCTTCCACCATAAGATGGCGGGGGCCCTCGTGTAGGTGGAGCACTACGTGAGTTACCTGCAGGGTCAATGGTCAGGTAATATGGCAACACTATAAATTGTATATATACAACATTTAAATCTGAATTTACAGAATTCTTGTATTAAACGTTTACTTTCTCAACTGGGAGGTTTTAAACTCTGCCATTGCTGGCCATTAACAGGGATTTGCTCATCTGCTGAGATACGGAAATGGATGGGTTTTAATGTTTGTTTGAAAAGACTGAAGACGGTGTGTATTCAAGAGGATATTCCAGACAGCTTGTTATTTTATAGTAGACACTCAGCCACTTTCCAGTGATAAGTTGCAATTTTGAACTGTAGACTTTCCTTCATATTGCAATGGTAAACATTTGATCTTGTTAATAAAATTTTTAATTGTATTTTCACTGTTGGGGGAAAACACATAAGGCTGCCAATTTAAGCAAGCAAAATCCCCTCCAAAGCAAGCCAACAGCCTCAAAAAAAACTTAGAAAAAACAAAAGCCCCTCACAAGACTAGGAAAAGCCCAGCTGATTAAGTTACCCCCTTAAAAGCAAGCAAACATCCCTTTAAAAGCAAGCACCACAACAGCCTAATAAACTGGCTCATGAACCTAAAAACTCAAGCTGGTGATTTTCAAAGACCCTCAACCAAAATCTTACCATAACTCTCATATGAATCTCTGTAGGAACCTCCACTTGGATGATCTGAATAGTCACGATCACGACCATAGCCATCTCTATCACTATATTAAAGAAAAAAATGTATTACAAGCCCCAGAAATCAATTTTTACAGCAACCCCCCCCCTTTTTTTACATCAAGCAAACCATGGCAGCAACAACAAAGTCACTTACCTATAGCCTCTTGATGGATAGTCATCACGTGAACTGGAATGACCATAATCACGGTAAGTATAATCTCTTGGTGGTGGTGCATAATCTCTTGTATCACGAGAACTTGGGTAATCTCTGCTTGAATAGCTAAAGAAACAAAAGTAACTTGGTTCATATTTTTGATGAGCTCTCCCCTTCAACCTTAAGTATTAATATTAAAGACAAAAACCACTACGCTTTTCTGTTACCTGTCTTTAGTAGAATATCCATCATCTCTTGGGGACAAATAAACATCTCTACGAGAGGGCAGGGGTTCCCTTCGAGGTGGACCTCCATAACTATCTCTTCCACGTGATACAGGAGCTTAAGGAAAAATGTCCATTTTAAAAATATACCCAGTGAAAACGTGAATTTACATTCAGGCAATGAAAAGTAGTGATTCAACCAAATATGACAATACGGATGTAAATGAGGAAATCCTCTTTAAAATTTCTTAGGTACACCAATCTTTTCAATGATCTAGGTACAGTTTTAAGCATCATTTTTAGGATTCGCCTCTCAATCTTTCCTTGTGTTATGATGATAGGACAGACTGTCATAAATGGACCATTTACCTCTTCCTCCCATTCCACTGCTGCTGCGAACTGGTCCTGAAGGGGCAGATCTTTTAGGAGGAGGACCCCCACTTCGTGGCGGTGGTCCTCTTTTTACTGGAAGTGGTCCCCTGGAAGAACTCATGTTAAAATTCATGGAATAGCCACCATCGTCTACATTAGAACAAAAGAAAGAGAAAATCATGTTAATATAAGTACTAAGAAAAATCTATAGTTTTCTTTGCTTAATCAGAACATGACCCTTTCTGTTTAGTTGGGGAATCTTGAGTTCTCACTCATCCATGACTAAGCATGAAAACTGTACAGTGTATAGAGTATACACAGAAAACTACATACAACGAACTATACAAAGTGTATGTAGCTCTATACAGTAGTCATCTACATAAGGTTACATATATTAGTGAAGTAGACCTCAAGGGTTCTCCTGAGAGTTCAAGTTACTTCAAAAATATATATACATTGTGTTTCATTTTCATATGACCAACACCGAATACCTATCAAAATTTTTCTGCAAATGTTTTTTCCTACAGAATGAATTCACCTGGATAAGGAATAGCTAATTGTTAATTATTTCAAGACACTGTAATTTAACTTAGGATGGCTTCTATGTTTTCCTTAAGTCAATCACTTTGGTAGATAAACAAGTGTTCTCAATTTCAAAAGCTAGGGCCTTTAAAATACTTATTAACCAAAGCACACACTGGTGTGTTTACAGTTCCTAACTTATACACCAAGCCTAAAGTAAACCTAAGTCATTACCCATGTGTCCTCCACGTGAGGGAGGTCCCCTGGTTCCTCCACTTCCTCCTCTTCCGCCTCTAAGGCCTCTTGGAGGGCCTCTGCTTCTTGGAGGTGGAGGTGGTCCACGTCTACCACTTTCAAATGATGGTTTAGTGGCTTGTTCTACCTTGATGGCTTTTCCATCTAAGGACTAAACAATATCAGTGGTTAATTATGGAAATTTAAAAAAGAACTTGCAGATCCACTATGCACTGTGACACTAGTATGTCCTTCAAAATGTTGTACCCTTTCTGTTTAGCACTTAAATGCCTTGTCTTTTAAGATACTGCTTATCTGAACTAAAACTTAAGGCGGATCCACTGTACTGGTAGGTCAGTAAAGTTTAAAACAATGCCAGATTATGACCAACTTATTAAGACAAATAACCAAAAACAAAGGCCAAGGAAGGATCCCAGATGAAGTATAATACAGAATATTCTAAAAGTAAAGATTCTTGTCAAGGATACACTTTACAAAATTTCGTTCTAAAATTACAAAGGGCTAGGATAAGAGGGTCCTGGAAAAGTATATACTCAGTAAAAAAAATTCAAGAGCTGCCTTAGACCAGACTTGAATAACATCGTGCTATTTTATGTACTAAGAAACATGGTATTCTGCAGACCGTCTCACCTTTCCATTCATGTCTCTAGCTGCATCCTTAGCATCTGCTGGGCTTTCAAAGGTGACAAAAGCAAATCCTCTAGATTTGTTGGTTTCACGATCTTTCATCAAGAGAACTAAAAAGTAGTTTTCAGGGGGAAAAGGAGTGTTACTCTAGTTCAAACGGAAAAACAAAAGTAAATCTGTAAAAAGAAAGCTCAGAACTTCTTAGAGGACAAAGCACATTATCATTTCATATGATCAATGCAATCAAATTCATCACAGCTTACCTTTTCTTAAAATTACAATAACCCTGCATATACTTTCAGATAACTCACCTTCCACTATTCGTCCGTATTTGCCAAATACTGCTTCAAGAGCTTTCTCATTTGTTTCCGTATTGAGGCCACCGATGAAGAGCTTTCCTGGGCGATCTGCTTCAACCATTTTTTCCCTCTGGTGACAGTCTGTTGGGGGAAAAAAAAAAAGCGTTAACCCTCCCTGGAAAAGTTTACCCAACATGTGTACTGGGGCTCAGTTTTCTTGTTTACTAAAATCATTCCTTAATAGCATAATACACATAAAACAATTTTCTCTAAGCCTTACCAGGAAACCAACTCAACTAGTTCAGTAGTAACTGTTTACATTAAATTGGTTCAAAAAGCCAACTTGGGCTTCCCTGGTGGCGCAGCGATTGAGAGTCCGCCTGCCGATGCAGGGGACGCGGGTTCGTGCCCCGGTCCGGGAGGATCCCACACGCCGCGGAGCGGCTGGGCCCGTGAGCCGTGGCCGCTGGGCCTGCGCGTCCGGAGCCTGTGCTCCGCGGCGGGAGAGGCCACAACGGTGAGAGGCCCGCGTACCGGGAAAAAGAAAAAAAAAGCCAACTTAAAGGAATTTCCTGACGGTCCAGTGGTTAGGACTCTACGCTCTCACTGCCGAGGGCCCAGGTTCGATCCCTCGTCAGAGAACTAAAATCCCAAAAGTCGCGCGGCACGGCCAAAAAACAAAAGCCGACTTAACTGATGCCTTTATCTTTAATCCACTTCGGCAGTCTTAACCAACTACAACATTTCAAAAAGTGAATTTTAGCTTTAACACTAGATTTGTTGCCTTTTAAAATTCAATGATCACATCCCAATTACCCTAATGATTTCTTTAAACTGACTCAGGTCACAGGCCAAACGTAGATCCGTAAGACCAAGCCCTCTCCCAATAACTTTGCCTTTCATTGGGATTCCCTAGTAAATCTAAGAACCAATTTAAAGTTTTAATCAAGTTATGACTCCCCTCCTTCACCAGCCCCTGCCCCGCTCGCTAGGTTGACTTTTAAAAAGCCTCAATATCATCTCAGACGAAGTAACGGAACGTGGAAGCGCGCACTGTAACACTAAGCACTCCATGACTGCAGCGGAACCCAATTAAAACCCGTCATTAAAAACCGCGTGGAAAACACAAAATGGCGACACTTGGATTCAGCCCAGAACAACCGCCGCCAGTCAGGGGAGTAACTTTTCCCACCAGCGGAGGCTGAGAAAACTCAAAGGGCTTCAGCTCCAAGGCTGCCAGTGAACACGGACCCGGCGCAAACGTGCACGTGCCCGCTCGGAGCGCCAGCGCCATCCCAATGCAGGTAGCGACCACGGAGGCGCGGCCCCTCCTCGTCCCGCTCAGGCCCCGACCTCCGCCACCACCCGCCCCCAGAGGCGACAGCCAAACTTTCTGGAGAGGTACACTACGAAGTGGCACCCCAGCGTCTGTTCTCCTTCGACACTCCCAGCTTTCCCTAAATAGGTCGGCACCTCTGGGTTCTTAAAATGGCGCCCGCCACCCCCATCTCCAAGGAGCTAATCCCAAGTTCTAACGTGGCAAAAGTGAACGAAAAACAGACTGTAAAGGAGAGGACTCACGTACCGGAGGGGTGACGACGGTTTCAAGCTCCTACGAGCTCGCCGGCAGCGGCTTCCGAGCAGCTCAGCACACGGGAGGGTGATCGGTCCCGAGAAAGGAAACGAAAAGCCACTCGCACTACTGCGCAACGAGGGCGAACAAAGGAGACAGCAAACTTTATACTGCCCGGGAACGAGGCTCAAGGACCCGGATGGAGGCGGAGCTTAGAATTTAAAACGTGAAGGGTGGGGGGAGCAGTTCCCAGCTTCCCCATTAGCTGCCTCCGCTGTTATTCACTCTTCGCTCCTCCCCTTTTCCTGGGCCCTCAGCTCTCCAGCCGGCCCCGATTTCTAACCGTTTTCCCAACCCCCACCGGTGCTCCGCAAACCCGCGTTTTTGCTTTCCGCTAAAATGGCTCACTGGCTGCATGTAATAAAGAACTGAAATTTTTTGCGTGTTCTGGTGGGCCAGGCATGGTGCTAAACTTTACACCCATTAACTCATTTAAGTCTCAAAACAACGTTGATGAGGATAGAATTATGCCAGTTTTGCAGAAATGAAAAAGAAGTTTAGAATTACTGTATTAAAAATACATTTTCCCCAAATATCTTTAACAAGAATTTTTAGTGAATGGGGAAAATTCTGATAAATAAGTGTGAGGTGGGGGAAAAAACTGTACTAAACAGACAGATTATCCGTTTACATAGAACAATTACTGAGCATCTACTAAATGGCGGGCAGGCTGTGGGCTTGGCCGTGAGGGTACAACCCAGCAAAGCGAGACAAGGGCAACGCGCCTCATTGGTAAGGCTGCCAGATTTAGCAAATGAAATGCAGGATGCCCAGTCAAGTTTGAATTCCAGATAACAAATACTTGTTTTCAGTATAAGTAGATCTCAATATCATATAAAGTAAACTTATTCACTGTTTATCTGAAATTCAAATGTAACTATGTTTTTTATCTGCCAATCCTCCTTGTGGAGGGGATTACAAAAATTTTTGATTTTCTAATTTCTTTACAAACTAAAGAGGACATTTAAATACAATTAACAAATAAAACAATTGCATCTTGTGATTAGTGCCAGGGGGCTTTGATGGACAACATTTGGGAGACCAAATTCGATTTAGCCCTCAGGGAAGGTCTATCTGAAGAGGTGACTTTGGAGATCAGATCTGAAGGAAGAAAAGAAATCCGCCTTGGGAAAGCTGGGGTGGGGGTGGGAGATCCGAAGCTTTTCAGAAAAAGAAGCGCAAAGTGGAGGGAAAGAGGTTGCATGTATCAAGGGCCAGAAGGGGATCCAGCGCGACCGGAATTTAAGGGGCATAAAATGAGGGAGCCAAGGTAGGCAGAATATTCGAACCCATTAAAAGATTGCAGGGGTAAGTGTGGAAGCAGGGACACCACTGGGGCTGTGCGAACAGACCAGGAGAGAGAAGACAGTGCCTTGAATTAGGGTTCAGCAGTGGATCTGGGGAGGAAGGAACAATTGTAGGTGTATATGGCAGATAGCATGGACAGGATTTGCTAATGAATCAGATGGGAGAGCACTGGGGTGGAATTCAAAAAACAGGGTAAGTCATTATGGTTGACTATCTGGTATTAATAGGTGGTGGCCATTTAACAAAATGGCTGCAAAGGAGCAAGTTTGGGAATGTGGGCGAGGGTGAAGAAATCTGATGTTCAGACCAGAGATCAGGGCTAAATTTGTCGCTTTAGAAATAGTAATAAAACGCATCAGAGTTAATGAGACCACCAAAGAAGAGAATACAATGGGGAAGAGAAAAGAAGTCTGTATTAACTACTAAAAAATACATGTGGAGAGGAAAACACTAGGAGGAAATATGCTAAAATGTTACCAGTTTATCTTGGGGGAGGGGTAGAATTTATGGACAATTGTCACTTTTCTTCTTCACAGTTACAGTTACTCTGCCATGGTGAATTATGGTGTATGCCAGACAGGTGGTTTTAAATGATGCTCAGGTCATGGGTAAAAGCTCCAAGGAGCTTTGGAACCAGCTCTGAATTATGAACATTAATGGACGGAATAGTACTCAGTACAATAAGAATATTTGTCCTTTTTTTTTCCCAGCCAAATAATAACAAGTAAAGCAAAAGTCACGTCCACTTGCCTTCAGAATGAGTTATGTAAATTATTGACTCTCGCGATAATTGAGGATTGGCCAGGTTGGCAAAAAGCACTTAAATGCTCACCTCAGCAAACAGAGTCTGCAGCCCCAGGCAGTACTAGGAGAAATCCCTCCCCCTGGGCCAGCAGGTGCTCTTTCTCTGTCTCAGATCCAGGCAAAAGGACTAGAGGGCCTCTGCCGGACTAGGGGAGAACGGGGCTGATTTCTACCATAGATGTCCCTGTCCCCCTGGGTCTCGAGAAGGAAATGTGCCTCCCAGTGGAACAGATTACTCTGGTCTTTGCGGTTCGTGCTCGGGAATGTGGGAGGTGGGGAGTGGAGTGCTCTAGACTAGGGGGCCAGCACTTCCAAGGACCAGAAGAGAAAGAGAGGGGGTGGGGAAAGGCTAGTTGAGGAATCTGTAGGAGAGCATCATTATGGCTGTAGCTTAGAATCTAGAGGTGAGACACAAAGGACAAAGCAAGTACCTGGAGAGGGAGGCAGAGGGCCTACTGACCTGATCAGAGGGCACTGGAGAGGGGAGCCTTTTTAAGAGGTGGAGCAAGATAATCAGATTTCATCTTAAAGAGATCACTGTGGCTGCAGTCCAGAGACTGTACTGGGGAAGGGAGGGGCAGGAAGCAGGGTGTTGCTGATGTAGTCCCAAGAGAGAGGGGATGTGGGCAAGCTAAGTGTGAGCAGCTCTGGCCAGCAGGCAGTCGGGTAAGCAGGTCTCTCACTGCCCAAAACTAATCTCTGAATCCCATCCTTCCCCTTCATGGATCTTCTAGATTTTTCCCTTTACTTCTTTCTTTCTATTTACTCCTTTGGATTATCATTAAGTATAGTTATAATTTTCTTTTTACTCTAATTTTTCCTTTGCCTCATTGTTTCTCTCCAGATGCCATCTCAATGGTTGACCAATGGTCTGAGTCCAGTGATGTTACTTCTCCACTAGGTATCCTTGGAATATAATCAGTGCTAAATAAATGTCGGCTGAATGAATTACAAGCTCTTTTTATCCTCCATGTTACTTAGTATGAGATGGGTGCATAGTAAGTATTTAATGAATACTGGTGGCCTTGTCTTAAATCCCAATTTACCTGAAAAGGGCTCACATTTTTTTTTTTTTACCTAACAAACAAACAACAGTAAAACAAAAACACTCCATAGTTTTAAAAGCTTCAACCGGGCTTCCCTGGTGGCGCAGTGGTTGCGCGTCCGCCTGCCGATGCAGGGGAACCGGGTTCGCGCCCCGGTCCGGGAGGATCCCACATGCCGCGGAGCGGCTGGGCCCGTGAGCCGTGGCCGCTGAGCCTGTGCTCCGCAACGGGAGAGGCCACAACAGAGGGAGGCCCGCATACCACAAAAAAATAAAAATAAAAAAATAAAAGCTTCAACCTGTTAAATAATTAAGAAATAACCTTCAGTCATCAAGCTAGGGATCACTCTGAGATGAGTAGATTGAAGCTCTCCTGTCAGCCTTGCATTTTTACAGAAAGGTCAGATGTAAGGTCACTCTGCAGCCAGTTCTGCCTGTTTTTCCAAACTACGGAAAGATATCCTGCCACATGTTCTAAAAACGTCTGTTATCTGGTATGAAGCAAGGAGGAAGGGAGGGAAGAATTGTATGTGATTAAAGATTGGGAGGCTTTCCAAGCCACTGTCCAGAAAATAGCCTACTTAACTACAACAAGGAAAAAAAACTTTTTAACCAATGTACGGCTCTGATATCTATATAGGAACTGGCAGAATGAGTGAAGACATAATTCTACTGTATTTTTCTCTACGATGAAGGAGATGATGACTTTTTTCTTTTTTTTTCTTGCGGTACGCGGGCCTGCCACTGTTGTGGCCTCTCCCGTTGCGGAGCACAGGCTCCGGATGCGCAGGCTCCGGATGCGCAGGCCCAGCCGCTCCGCGGCATGTGGGATCTTCCTGGACCGGGGCACGAACCCGTGTCCCCTGCATTGGCAGGCGGACTCTCAACCACTGCGCCACCAGGGAAGCCCCAGAGGTGATGACTTTTAACCAAACTTCATAGTCCCTTTAAAGGAACTGAAGTATGACTTAAGAAACATTTCAAAATGGCTGGGAGTTGGGGGCTTCCCTAGGGGTGGGGGTGGGGTGGGAGCAGGACGGGGGTGGGGTGAGAGTGGGACGGGGTGGGG
>NC_041234.1:107410112-107418211 GCF_002837175.3 Physeter macrocephalus
GGGCTGGGAGCGGTGTGGGGGTGGGGGTCGGGGTGGGAGCGGGATGATTGATTTTTCAATAAATTGTGTCACGACAATTAGAAAGCTGTTTGAAGGGGGAAAAAAATCCAGATTCATACCACACTTTTTACTTCAAAATAAATTCCAGCTTAAAGGTTTAAATGTAAAATGTAATACCACTGAAGTACTAGAGGAAAAATGGGTAGATGCTTTTATAATCTTGTCATGAGGAACATCCATCCTTTCATTGATTTATTCATTTAACAAATATTTATTCAGTGCCTATTATGTGTCAGCACTGTTTTGGGTGTTGGGAATACATAAGTGAACAAAAAGGCAAAAAAGTCCCTGCCTACCTGAAGCTAATATTTTAGTGAGGAGGGCTAGACAATAAACAATAAACCAAATAAATTATAAAGTGTGTTTGAAGATGAAAGACTCTAGGAAAGCAATAGAGCAGAGTAAGAGGGGGAGGGTGTCAGGAGTACAGGAATGGAAGGGTGCAAAATTAAAAGGGTGGATCAGAGTTGGCCTCAACCAAGAATGTGACATTGAAGTAAAGATAAAGGAGGGAGAAAGCCAGCTGGGGGAAGAGCCATCTTGGGAAAGAGCATGCCAGGAAAACTGAAGTATACCTGCCCCATTCTAAGAACAGCAAAGAGACCAGCATGGCTGAAACTGAATGAGCAAAACACAAAGAGTAGTAGAAACTAAGGCTAATAAGTAGCAGAGGGGCCAGATCATGGAGGGTTTTGTAGGCCATTGGTAAAGACTTTGCCTTTGTTGAGGAGGAAAAATAATTTTCCCTCTACTCTTCTAGGTTCTTGGCTAAGACCACCCCCGCAAAAGACATTAATAGAAGAAAAACAAACAGAAGTTTAACAACATGCATACCTCCTGTATACATGGGAGATAGCCGTGAAAACAGTAATTCAGGAAATGACTCAAGCCATCATTTTATTTTATTTTTATATTGAAGTATAGATGATGGACAATATTATATGTTACAGGTGTACAATATAGTGAATCATAAGTTTTAAAGGTTATAATCCATTTAGTTATAAAATATTGGCTATATTCCGTATGTTGTACAGTATATCCTTGTAGCTTATTTTATACATAATAGTTTGTACCTCTTATCCCCTACCCCTATCTTGCCCCTTCTCCCTCAAGCCATCATTTTAAACATCATCTTCAGCTAAAAGAGACGTTGTAGGAGCCGGTTATGGGAGGCTATCAAGCAAAGCACAATAAACAAGAATAGGGTTGTGATGCAGATCGAAATTATTAAGTTCTCCATTGATAAGAGTTTCTAGAGATAAGACCATCCTCCTCTTCCTGGTATAGAGAGGAAGACACACATGGAGATTTCCCTCATAAACGTAAATATCTCTTACAAAAGGGTAACTTCTCGATTTTCAAAGCTTCTCCTGTGTCTGCTGTTTCTTAAAAATAGCTCAAAATAATCCCCATGCCAAAGAGGCATATTTTGACTTTGACGTGGTCAGTTCTGCTCCCCTTCACCTTCTACTGTGATTGAAATCAGGAGCCATTGTAGGGCCTTGAGCAGAGGAGGGACACATCTGTCTTACCCCAGAACAGGATGCCATTGTTGCTCTGTGCAGGATACACCGGAGGGAGTGTCAACTGAAAAAAAGTTGCACAACCTAAAAGTTGAGAATCATGTTTTATTTGGCAGAATTTCGAGGACTTAAGCCCGGAGGACAGCTTCTCAGATCTCTCTGAGAGACAGCTCCAAAGAGGTAAAGAAGGAGCCAGGATATACAGGAGTTTTTTCAACAAAACCCAGGTAGTGGGAACATCAAAAGATTACTTTAATTAAAGAAAACCAGACATCCCAATTTAATGAATTTAGCGTTTTTTCTGTGTATGGGAAGATGCAAGAGTCTGGGCTCATTGAAATCCCTTTGATATGTACCTTAACTATCCAGGGCCAGTATCCTGTTCTTTCCCATTCAGGGTGCACTTTTGGGGTTGGCTGAAGATCCTGCACACGCAACTAAGACCCGATGCAGCCAAATAAATAAATAAATAATTTTTAAAAAGCTGTTGTAATAATGCCTGGATGGTGGGGACAGCAGTGCCTGTAGTGGTGAGAAGTTGTCTGATCCTGCATATATTTTAAAGGTAGAACCAAAAGGACTTCCTGACACAAAACCCAGATGGCATGAATGAAAAGACTGATTCATTTACCTATAAAAGCATTCATTCATTCTCCAGCTGCTTTGGTGGCTCATTCATCTTTTTTTTTTTTTTCAAACTGCAAACTAGGGAATTCCCTGGCGGACCAGTGGTTAGGACTCCACGTTTCCACTGCTGAGGGTGCAGGTTCGATCCCTGGTCAGGGAACTAAGATCCCACAAGCCACGCGGTGTGGCCAAAATTAAATAAATAAATAAAATAAACTGCAAACTAAATATGTTCAACAGTGGTTCTCAAAAGCCTTTGTTATTTCTGTAACTTTATTAAAATTAAAAAACTAAATATATATATAAAAAATAACAGAAAACTAGTACCTCTATCAGCTTTATTAGCTGTGATAATAGGCATTATTTGTAATTATATATTATAAATTAGAAATTACATGTAACACATAATTATAACAAAAACTTTAGTTTTTTTTTTAAACAATTGTGCCCAATTTTAATAAATCTGATGAAAAGCCGTTTTATAAATTGGTGCTGGATTACTAAATTCTCAGCTTTTTGATTTTAAAAATTATACTTTTAATTACAGGATATTGTTAGAATTATACAGATATAGATAGACACAAGATAACTGTGACCAATACCATAAGGAAAACTGCTGTACATACTTACTTGTTCACTCACTCTCCACAACCATAGAAAACAGGCACAATGTGTTCAGGGTGTGTGCAGAAGCAGCCAGAGACTTGGGAGCAGAAGGCATGCAAAAAGCTTTAGCAAAGAGAGACTGAGGCATAACTTTACACAGAGTTCAACACAGCAAATGGGCAACAACTGGCAGGAAGAGAGGAAACAGAGCTGGTCCGGCCCTCGCCCTTTTAACTTCCCAACTGAAGTGTACGTGTCTGGAGAGATGGCTGGGGCACTCAGAAGCCAAAAGCAGCAGAAGGAACAGCTTGGGGGTGGGGCAGGGGAGTAGGGAAGGAAAAGGGGGTAAAATCGTTAGGTCATGGAGATGCTGTCTTCTTCTACAGCCACTCCAAAGCTGATGCCCCTAGTGGCTCACAGAAACAACAGGAGAACTTTGATATTCATTAAAACCACCAGCAACACTGATACGGGAAAAAGACATTTGAGTTTAGTTATCAAGAACATGTAAGTCATTCAACAATTAAAATATGAATATCCAAAGTCAGCTAGATTTTGTATAGAACGAAAAACATGCTCCCTGCCCGAGTTTGTATTTAAATAAGAGTGACAACATAAAGACACCTACTTGGTGGAGTGTTTTTTCATTGTTACTTTTGAGGTTGTGTCATTTGCAAGGGATGCAGACCCACATGGTTGTAGGTCATAATAAATCACTATAGTACACTACCCAAGGGAGACCACTGGCCCCTTTAACACCAAGTCCCAAAGAGCTATGGCAAAAGTTTTTCAAACGTTACAACACTCACAATACGGTAGAAAAAACGTGGGGCAGGCTCAAAAAATATATATTCCTCACTCTAGTCCCATCTCCTGGGCATCAGTTCCCTCCCACTCCTACCCCCAAATGCTTGGATAAGCATCAACATTTGGGATATTTCTTAATTCCTATTTGGGCTGAGATAAGGAGAACTGACACTACTGGGCTTAAATTGGGTCAACTCTTACATTAACCACTTAAATCTGTAGGCTGGGAGAATGGAAATACATTCCTATCTAGTTTTATTAATTTCCTGTGACTAGGCCAAAGAGAAGATAATTCATTCTGAGAACAGGACAATCAACCTATTTGTCTGGTAATAATCTCCAACTGACTGATACATATAAACAAGTGCTTGGTTCTGTACAAAGACAGATCTTACAGGAGAGTACACATTACAGCACTAGTGTTTCAGGTTTTTTTCATAAAGAATGAAAAAAAGGACATTTCTCACATTGGAGTTATGTCTGTAGTTCTGTCACATGAATCAATATCACCCAAGAACATGCTAATTCAGTGTGAATTCAGTTTCTGCTACTGGAAAAACAACAGGAATACACATTTTACATGTACATACACATGCCCTTATGCAAGCTAAGATAAACACTGGGATGTGGCACTTATCAAATCCTAGAGTTAGCAGTATAGGGAGAATTGATCTTAAAGCGTAGAGGGGAAAGAACAGAGAAATGACCTGCGTTCCTTGGGAAGGGACTCTGTGTTTCCTTCCCTGAAGTGGTCAATTCCACTTGCTCCTTACACTCCACCATCACTTATGGTCCTATCTTTCCTTGAAGATATTTTCCCTACAATATTCCCTACAGTGATCCCCAAAGAAAATTAATAAATTCTGATTAATGGCAATAACAGTGGGCATCTCTTGCTAAAGTCACCACTGTTGATGAGTCCTTGGTCCCCAAACCTGTGTCTCATTTTTCCTTTCAATCTGTATCTTCAGTTAGCTTCCACAAACATGAAAGCTTTAAAAAAGTTAATTAGAAACAATGAGGCAAAAAGTTATGCTCATTGCCTTCATCATGCAGAATCCTGCTCTTAGGAAAACAGAAAGATACAAATGCATGAGCAACTCAAGGATAAAGCCCTTTGAAAGGAAGATGTGTGTGCCCAGCTACTATGGTGAGTGAATAGGTGTGGCAATTCAGGCAAAGTCTCTGGTTGTCTTTTACCAAAGCAGCTGTGACCACCCTATCACAGGTCAATATTTCCCCTAGCATAGTTCTTTGGGCCAAGGATGGGAGAAATTACTTTTAAAGATTTACTCCATTTCCAGGCCTGAGCATTTACCGGCACTTAGCACCTGGTCTTCAGATTTCCAGTTACTTGTGGGGCTGATTTTGATGAAATAATTCATTAATATTGGGTGAATAAAAATCACTATTTTGGAGGAAGGAATACCATTCCCAAAGCCATGGATCAGAATTTCAAGTGGCTTCTCTTCTTCGATGTTTTAAACTGTGGCCCACAACAAGGAAATTCAGTACAGTAAAAGCAGCTCAGTCTTGAGAGAGCTCTTTGATATCAAATAAAATTGTACCTTCAAATGAATCATTCATTTCTCAGTCATAATTACAGGACTTAGTCAGTGTGAACTCTCTTATGTTTAATGAGAGCTGAGCTCCGGCTGAAACTCTTCTCACATTCGGTACCTTCATAAGGCTTCTCTCCCGTATGAACTCTTTGATGTGTGATGAGGTTGGAGCTCTGGGTGAAACCTTTTCCACACTGCACACACTCATAGGGTTTCTCTCCTGTGTGGGTTCTCTGGTGTTTAATTAGGTCTGACCTTTCACCAAAGCTTCGCCAACACTCGTTGCACTCTTGGGCTTCTCTTCAGTGTGAATTTTCTGGTGTGTGATAAGATGAGAGCTCCGGCTGAAGCTTTTCCCACAGGTGTTACATTCATATGGCTTTTCCCCAGTATGGGTTCTCTGGTGCTGAACCAAGTGTGAGATGCGGCTGAAATTCTCCCCACATTCATTACAGTGGTATGGCTTTTCCCCTGTGTGGGCTCTGTGATGGCGCACAAGGTCAGAGTTCTGACTGAAATTCTTCACACATTCATCACACTTGTAGGGCCTTTCCCCTGTGTGGACACGATAGTGTTTGATCAGATCAGATCTCTCACTGAAGCCTCTCCCACATTCATTACATTCGTAAGGCTTCTCACCTGTGTGGGTCCTCTGGTGCTGAGCTAGGTGAGAGCTCCGGCTGAAGCTTTTCCCACAGGCGTTACATTCATATGGCTTTTCCCCAGTATGGGTTCTCTGGTGCTGAACCAAGTGTGAGATGCGGCTGAAATTCTCCCCACATTCATTACAGTGGTATGGCTTTTCCCCTGTGTGGGCTCTGCGATGGCGCACAAGGTCGGAGTTCTGACTGAAATTCTTCCCACATTCATCACACTTGTAGGGCCTTTCCCCCGTGTGGACACGATAGTGTTTGATCAGATCAGATCTCTCACTGAAGCCTCTCCCACATTCGTTACATTCGTAAGGCTTCTCACCTGTGTGGGTCCTCTGGTGCTGAGCTAGGTGAGACCTCTGGCTGAAGCTTTTCCCACACTCCTCACACTCATAGGGTTTTTCCCCACTGTGGGTCCTTTGGTGCTGGATTAGGTGAGAGAGCCGGCAGAAACTTTTTCCACACTCGTTACATTTCTGGGGCTTTTCTCCAGTGTGGATTGTCTGATGCTGAATGAGGTGAGAGCTTCTTCCAAAACTTTTCCCGCACTCATTACAGTCATAGGGCCTCTCTCCAGTGTGTGTTCTTTGATGCTGAATAAGGTGGGAACTCCGACTGAAGCCCTTTCCACATTCATAACACTTATATGGTCTGTCACCGGTGTGTGTTTTCTGATGTCAATTAAGGTCTGAGATCTGACTAAAGGCCTTTCCACAAGGAGAACATATATGATATCGGATGCTTGTATGGACTTCTTTGTGGACAAGCAGATCGGTGACTTGTTGGAGAGGATAGCTTACCCACTCTTCTGCTGTTAGATCTCCCCATTGACTTTCTGATCTATCCCTGTTTTCAAAGGCCTCTTCACTTTCAGGACTGTCCTCAGTATTACCAACAGGTCTTTCAGATGCAGTCCCAAATTCCACATCTTCACTAATCTCTTGTTTTGGATTCACCTCGTTTTCACTCCTGATTTCAAAATCTGTAATAAAAGGTGAAGAATAATACTGGTAAACACACAAAAATTATATACTGCGTGCTGGGCACTGTGCTAAGTTCTTTATGTGAATTACCTCAGCCACCCTGAGAGCCAGGCATTCCTCCCTGACCCTTGAGCGCGACCCGCCCTCCGTGTCTCCGCCACCAAGGGGTGGAGGCTCCCGGAATTACTAAGACAGCTCCCCAGCTCGGTCCCTCCTGGGCCGGGGGTAAAGCCGAGGCTGTCTCAGGGAGGAGGCTCTCCAAAAACTTTAGTTTTGAAAAAGGTTTTATTCAAGAACTTTCTAGTCCATCATTTTTTAAAAATTGACATGTATTCATACATACACACACAAATAATACAGATACATAACATTTTTCTGAACGATTCAAGAGTAAGTTACTTGCATAAAGCCCCCTTCACCCCCAAATATTTCGGTGAGCATTTCCTCTAAATAATAATATTCTCTTACATTTACACAGTAGAGTTTTCAACTTCAGGAAATTTAATATTGATACAATATTTTTATCCAAGTAAACAACCATATGCCAATTTTTAGTTGACCTAATAATTTCCTATGTAGCATTAATTTTTTCTTTTTTGAATATTTGAATTTTATTTTTTTATGCAGCAGGTTCTTATTAGTTATCCATTTTATACACATCAGTGTATACACGTCAATCCCAATCTCCCAGTTCATCACACCACCACCACCACAACCCCCCACTGCTTTCCCCCCTTGGTGTCCATATGTCCATACGTTTGTTCTCTATCTGTGTCTCAATTTCTGCCCTGCAAACTGGTTCATCTGTACCATTTTTCTAGGTTCCACATATATGCATTAATATACGATATTTGTTTTTCTCTTTTTGACTTACTTCACTCTGTATGACACTCTCTAGATTTATCCACGTCTCTACAAATGACCCAATTTCGTTCCTTTTCATACTGTTCTGCATAGTGGCTGTATCAATTTACATTCCCATCAACAGTGCAAGAGGGTTCCCTTTTCTCCACACCCTCTCCAGCATTTGTTGTTTGTAGATTTTCTGATGATGCCCATTCTAACTGGTGTGAGGTGATACCTCATTGTAGTTTTGATTTGCATTCCTCTAAAAATTAGTGATGTTGAGCAGCTTTTCCTGTGCTTCGTGGCCATCTGTATGTCTTCTTTGGAGAAATGTCTATTTAGGTCTTCTGCCCATTTTTGGAATGGGTTGTTTGTTTTTTTAATATTGAGCTGCATGAGCTGTTTATATATTTTGGAGATTAATCCTTTGTC
>NC_041234.1:107421703-107426164 GCF_002837175.3 Physeter macrocephalus
GTCTCTCAGGCTGTCTTCATTTCTTTTCATTCTTTTTTCTTTATTCTGTTCCACAGCAGTGAATTCCACCATTCTGTCTTCCAGGTCACTTATCTGTTCTTCTGCCTCAGTTATTCTGCCATTGATTCCTTTTAGTGTATTTTTCATTTCAGTTATTGTATTGTTCATCTCTGTTTGTTCTTTAATTCTTCTAGGTCTTTGTTAAACATTTCTTGCATCTTCTCAATCTTTGCCTCCATTTTTTTTCTGAGGTCCTGGATCATCTTCACTATCATTATTCTGAATTCTTTTTCTGGAAAGTTGCCTATCTCCACTTCATTTAGTTGTTTTTGTGGGGTTTTATCTTGTTCTTTCATCTGGTACATAGCCCTCTGCCTTTTCATCTTGTCTATCTTTCTGTGAATGTGGTTTTTGTTCCACAGGCTGCAGGATTGTAGTTCTTCTTGCTTCTGCTGTCTGCCCTCTGGTGGATTAGGCTATCTAAGAAGCTTGTGCAAGTTTCCTGATGGGAGGGACTTGTCTAGTCCATCTTTAAATATTAGAGTTT
The DNA here is from genome assembly GCF_002837175.3 of Physeter macrocephalus. Classification (NCBI taxonomy): domain Eukaryota; kingdom Metazoa; phylum Chordata; class Mammalia; order Artiodactyla; family Physeteridae; genus Physeter; species Physeter macrocephalus. Next base: position 107,422,251 of record NC_041234.1, read on the forward strand.
CTTCAGTCTCATTGCTAGAGCCTCTTGTTTATTCATTCTATCCTCATCCCTTAGGTAATCTCTCACCCATTTCCAGGGGGTCCTCTACAATACTATCTCTATAGCCTCAGGCTGGGGATTTTTTGTTTTGTTTTGTTTTGTTGTTTGTTTTTTGCTGCACCTGCGGCTTGCAGAATCTTAGCTCCCTCACAAGGGATTGAACCTGGACCCCCTGAAGTGGAAGCGTGGAGTCCTATCCACTGGACCGCCAGGGAATTCCCAGCCCCAGGGTTTATATATCTGTGCCAAATCTCTCTCTTGGGGTCCTCAACCTGCATATCCAGCTTCCTGTCTGACATCACTACTCGGCTTCCCCCAATTCATTAATTCATTCCCTTGCCAAATATCCACTGGGTACCTACTCTGTGTCAGTCACTATGGTAGGGACTGGTATATGATGCTGAATAAAATGCACTTGGTCCCTGCCCTCATGAAGTTTACATTCTAGTGGGGGGGGGAAGGTGTGAGAAAATAAACAAGAAAACAAACAAAAAAATAGTGAAATCCACTACTTATTTTGAATTTTATTTTATTTATTTTTTTTTATACAGCACGTTCTTATTAGTTACCTATTTTGTACATCTTAATGTATATATGTCAATCCCAATCTCCCAGTTCATCCTACCACCACCCCCCACCACCACTTTCCCCCCTTTGTGTCCATTCGTTTGTTCTCTACATCTGTGTCTCTATTTCTGCCCTGCAAACTGGTTCATCTGTACCCTTTTTCCAAGTCCCACATATATGTGTTAATATAAGATATTTGTTTGAAAACCACTATTTTTTGAATAAAGTAAGTTGCAGTAATAGAGAATTTTTAAAAAAATGTGTGTGCAAGTGTAGGAAGCCTACTTACAATAGCCAGGGAAGATCTCCCTGGAGGTACTGTCATGGAAGCTGAGAGTTCAAGGATAAGAAGCAATCGCTCATGGGAAGAACATTCTAGATAGTAGCAACAGCATGTGCAAAGGCCCTGCTGAGGAAAAGAATGCGAAGTACGTGAAGAACTTAAAGGAAGCCACTAAGGCTGGAATGTAGTGATTTAGGGAAAACAATGACAGTTGGTTAGGAAAGTGTCAGATTATCCAGGATCCTTTAAGTCATAGTGAGAATTTGCAGGGTTTATGCTAAGAACAATGGGAGCCACCGAAAAGCTTTAATCCAGGAGAAGCACTTGAGCTGATTGGTATTTTTGAAAGCTGACTCTGGCAGCTCCATCGAGAATGAGTGGTAAAGGGGCAAGCATGGAAGCTGGAAAAAGGACTTTAAGGCTCTGTGAGCTACGGCGTGGCTTGGACTAGGATAGGGGTTGTGGACAGGGTGAAAAGTGGATAGATCAGAAAGATAGTTGGGGGAATTCCCTGGTGGTCCAGTGGTTAGGACTCAGCACTTCCCTGGTCATGGAACTAAGATTTCCCCATGCCCCGTGGCATGGCCAAAAAAAAAAGAAAGATAGTTGGGAAGTTGAAACAGTGCAGAAGAGTCTACCTAAGAACTAGACCCTGGTGCTAGAATGTCTGGTTTGAAGCCTGGCTCTGCCATTTCCTAGCTGCATGGATTCAGACAAATCCATAATTTCAGTGTCCTCATTTATAAAATGACAATAATAATAGTACTTATAGGAAGTATCAGGATGAAATGAGTTAATATACACAACATGTTTACAACATTTGTTAGAGCATAGTAAGCATGATTGATATTAAGTGTTAGCTATTAATATTAATGATGCATTGGTTATGTGGGGTGAGGGGAGGGATCAACGGTGATGCCAGATTTCTAGCATGAGCTGCTGGATGTCTTCTTGAGACACTAGAGTAGCAAAACTTCAGTCTTGGGTAAAACTGATGTTTTACTTTCTCCATGTTTACTGGAAAAAGTCACACAATTGGGCAGATTGAGTCTATTGTAAAATCCATGATCATAGACCTCAAATGAGACTTCAATATGGCCCAGGAATTTTACTACATATTTTTGGTCAATTCACTAACCTGCCTTCTGCAACCATTTTTTACAACTTTCTCCAGTCTCCTCTAACCTTCTACCCCAGCACCACCTCCCACCTGCTCCCACACGTTCAATATTTGACCACAACTCTTATTTCATAGAGAAAATAGAAGCCGTTAGATAGGAACTCCCATCATCTTCTGGCGACCAAACACACGTATCTACCCATCTCTACACCCACCCTACCTTCCTTTTCCCCTGCTACATAGGATAGTGGTTCCCAAAGTATAGTTAATTCCCAAGAATAGAACAGGAGAATCAACAGTGCCTGGGAACTTGCTGGAAATGCAGATTTGCAGACCCCACTTCCAAATCTACAGAATCACAAACTCTGGTGGAGGAAGGGGCAGCAACCTGTTTTAACAAGCTCTCCAGGGAATTCTGATGCACAATCCAGTTAGAGAACCAATGCAAGAAAAGAATGATGTCTCTTCTCATTGAAGGCCATTACTTGTGCTTGGATGATGTTCTCCCCTGCTTTCCTGGGAATTTTATGTCATTATCTCTTTTTCCTCATGTATATTCAACCTCTCCTTCTCAACTGGAGCTTTCTCATGCACATTAAAACATGCTCTAACACAACATTGTAAATCAACTATACTCCAATAAAAATTAATTTAAAAAAACAACAAAACAAAAAAATAAAACATGCTCAAGCCTTTCTCACATACAAAACTGTCTCTTTCAATCTTTCATCCCCTTCTGGCTACCACAGGATAGTTTTCCTCCCCTCCACAGCCAAACATCTTGAAAGAGTTGTTGCTGGTGTGGGATAACGGGTAGTCAATAGTCTTATGAGACTCTCACTGCTGGTGGGAGGGAAAATTGGTACAGCCATTTGGGAGGGCAGTTTGGTAGTACAGTAACTATTAAAATATAAAAAGTGCAAGCAGTGTCTATTAAAATTTAAATGAGCATTCCCTTCTTGTTGCCTTCTTTGACAAGGTGAGTGTATATAAGGCAGTTTTCTGCAGAATTGTGAGCGACTGGGGAAAAAATAGAAACAAGTTAAATGACTATCAGTAGAGGAATGCCAAATAAATTATGATACAGTATGTAATATCGGTAGTACGTTTATTAAAATAATGAAGTGGTTCATTCTATACATCATGTTATACTATATAATATATTTTTATGTAAAACATATGCACATGTATATATATGTGTCTATGTTAAATTATGTTATTATCTATAACATTAATATGTTAATACCCAGAAAAAGGCCAGGAAGGACACACCAAACAAATAACTATGGTTACCTCTGAAAGGTGAGGAAGAAGACCAGGATTGGTAGCAGCGGTCATAGAGGACTTTAGTCTTGTCTGTAACGTTTTCATTTTTTAAAGGAAAATATATTTATGTATTACTTATATAATTAAAAATCAAATAAAAGAAAGAGTTGTCAAAAAAGAAAGAGTTATCTACACCAGCTACTCCATTTTATCACCTCTCACTCAATTCTTAACCCACTCCAATCTGGCTTTTATCCAGATCATTTCCCCAAAATAGCTCTCTTTCATGTCGGAAATGACATCTGTGTCACCACATCAAAAAGATAAGATGTTTTCTGCTATTTTACTTGGCCTTTTTTTGTTCTTGACCACTTTCTCCTTGAAACACTCTCTTCCCTTGGGCTTCCAAGCTCTTTTATATTTAACAACACATTCTTCTGGCTTTCCACCTACATCTCTGCCTGATCTCTCTCTAACAACTCTGCAGCTTGCCTATCCTTCTCTACTAGACTACAAATTTGTTGAATTTTTTTCAAAGACTTGCCCTGGATCCTCTTCTCTTCTCATTCTGTACTCTCCCAATAAGTGATTTCTTTTTTTTTTTTTTGCGGTACGCGGGCCTCTCACTGTTGTGGCCCC
>NC_041234.1:107426198-107433616 GCF_002837175.3 Physeter macrocephalus
AGCCCTTCCCGTTGCGGAGCACAGGCTCCGGACGCGCAGGCTCAGCGGCCATGGCTCACGGGCCCAGCCGCTCCGCGGCATGTGGGATCCTCCCAGACCGGGGCACGAACCCATGTCCCCTGCATTGGCAGGCGGACTCTCAACCACTGCGCCACCAGGGAAGTCCAATAAGTGATTTCTTTTATCATCCATAAGCCATCAACTTCCGAATTTGCATCTCCCATTCCATGGCTATATGTTCAGCTGCATGTTTGATATCTCAATTTGAAACTCTCAGAGTCTCCTCAAGTACAATAGGTCCCCCCAAAACCCCTCTTAATCTCTCTCTATCCCCTTAAATCTAGTCCTCTTTCAATATGCCATGCCTTTGTGAATGGTTCCACCATCCATCCAGTTGTGCAAGCCAGAAACCGATGAATCTGCCATGATACTTCCCTTTTCTCTCTCTTTATTTTGGCCACACCAGGCGGCATGTGAGATCTTAGTTCCCAGACCAGGGATCGAACACCGAGCCCGCTGCATTGGCAGTGCAGAGTCTTACCCACTGGACCACCAGGGAAGTCTGTGGTGATCATTTCTCAATGATCCCTATAATAAAGGAATATAGGTACCCTTTTGATAACAAGTTGATATTGGTGCAGAAATACAATTCAGCCAGAAACTCTATAGTATCAGGGAAAAAACTAAAACTCTCCATTCTCACCATATCACAGAGCATATAAATTATGAGAATAATTACTCAGATGGAAAACTTAATCTTCAAAGTGTTAAACCTGTGAAATCAAGCTATTTCAATGGCTGCCTTGCTGTATGAAAGTGGTAGGTGTGGACAAAAGGAGAAGATCCAGAGTTAACAATTGACTAAATGGGGGAGGCAGACAGAACTTTAATACAGTGTGAAAGTGACAAATCACAAGTATACACAGCGTGTAGTGGGAGCACATACAAGGGGCACTTAATCCAACTCCGTGTGGTATGTGTGTGTGGTGTGGTATATGTGCAGAGTGGAGGGCTGTCAGGGAAGATATGCTAGGAAAGGTAACTTTCCAAATTAACTGAAATATACAAGCAAGATTTCAGCCAAGCAAAAGGTGGGAGAGGGGGTGGCAGGGTCTGCAGGGGCTACTATACCAGGGAACAGCAAGGATCAATTTGTTCAGAGGCTAGAGAGAACGGCCTCTTCGTGTAACTGAAAGTAGTTCTTTGGAGCAGGATCAGAGAGTAGATTGACTATGGGAGTGGCATCTCCATCCTCCACCCTCCTCCCCTGCACTAAAATTTTGATGCTGGAGCGGTGTATGTATGTGAGGGCAAAGGGTTAGGTTATGCAGGTCTTCCCGCGCAAAGGCAGAGTTTGTACTTAAACCTTAGGGCAATGAAGAACCAGGAGAAGATGTTTTCCACTTTTTATTTCAAGATAATTTTAGATTTACTGAAGTGTTGCAAAAATAGTACAGAAAGGTCTCATTCACTGAACTTCCCTTAACATGAACATCTTACATAACCACGGTAGAATGATCAAACTAAGAAATCAAGGTTGGTACAATACTATTAACTACACTACAGACTTCATTGGGATTCCACCAGTTTTTCCACTAAGGTCCTTTTTTTGTCCAATCCAGGACCCACATTGCATTGAGCTGTCCAGCAAAGGATTTTAAAGAGGAGTGTGACGTGATCACATTTGCAATGTCAGTTTGAGAGAAACATATTTAGATTTTGGGCAATGGGGAAGGAAAAAGTGAGTCAAGTTAGGAAGCCCAGGAATAAGCTAGTCTGGCCCTGTTGGCACACTATGAAAGTTATGATGTAGCCTCTGGAGCTGACACGCTGGCCTACCATGGCACATTAGTTCCATTTTTGATGTTCTGATATGCTGATTTAGAAACATGGTTTAACTAGAGCATGATTCCACTGGATCACAGTATTCCTTTGTTCTACTACTCAGTTTTGGTATGGACACATTGAAGTGAACTGGAAAGATGATGGGAACTGCAGCTTGGATATTTTAAACTCCAAATGGTTAGAAACATGGGGAAAAATAACTATTAAACACTTAGTAGTTGCATTTTCTTTAATGTGGCCTGAAGCATCTGCTTTTATGAAGTGCCATTCCTTGTGTTTCCCTTTACAAAATTGTTTGAGTGACACTGCATGTCACGAATTGCATGGTTAAATCTCTCTATGTGCCATTGTCAAAGGTAGCTCCTAACTTGAGATTTATATGCTTTGCTCAATCCTTTACTTGCTTGTTTCTGGAACATTCTTAGTTGATGTAGCTGGAAGCGTAACAGCTACATTATAAAATGAGATTATTTCTTTTTTATTACCAGACATTTTTCACTTCCTTTTTTTTAAATTTACTTTTTTGGCCCACACCATGTGGCTTGTGGGATCTTAGTTCCCTAACAGGGATCGAACCTGGGCCCCCTGCAGTGGAAGCACAGAGTCCTAACCACTGGACTGCCAGGAAAGTCCCTCTCTTTCTTTTTTTTTTTTTTAAATATTTATTTATTTATTTTTGGCTGTGTTGGGTCTTCATTGCTGCTCATGGGCTTCCTCTAGTTGTGGTGAGTGGGGGCTACTCTTCATTGCAGTGTGCGGGCTTCTCACTGCTGTGGCTTCTCTTGTTGCGGAGCATGGGCTCTAGCCACGCAGGCTTCAGTAGTTGTGGCACGTGGGCTCAGTAGTTGTGGCTCGCGGGCTCTAGAGTGCAGGCTCAGTAGTTGTGGCGCACAGGCTTAGTTGCTCCGCAGAATGTGGGATCTTCCCAGACCAGGGCTCGAACCCGTGTCCCCTGCATTGGCAGGCGGATTCTTAACCATTGTACCACCAGGGAAGTCCTTCACTTTCTTTTAATACCATTATTTTTAAGAACTATATTAGATATCAGAAGACCTGCTTTCTAGCCTTGACTTGGTCATCTATTAGCTGTGTGACCTTGGACGAGCAAATTAACTTCTCCTGTTCTCAGTTACTTCACATTAAATAACTACCCTGCCTACCTCATATAGTCACATAAAATAATGGATGGACACAAACTTTGCAAACTCTACTGCTACATAATTCATTGCAGTGTGTGGGCTTCTCACTGCTGTGGCTTCTCTTGTTGCGGAGCATGGGCTCTAGGCACGCAGGCTTCAGTAGTTGTGGCACGTGGGCTCAGTAGTTGTGGCTCGCGGGCTCTAGAGTGCAGGCTCAGTAGTTGTGGCGCACAGGCTTAGTTGCTCCGCAGAATGTGGGATCTTCCCAGACCAGGGCTCGAACCCGTGTCCCCTGCATTGGCAGGCGGATTCTTAACCATTGTACCACCAGGGAAGTCCTTCACTTTCTTTTAATACCATTATTTTTAAGAACTATATTAGATATCAGAAGACCTGCTTTCTAGCCTTGACTTGGTCATCTATTAGCTGTGTGACCTTGGACGAGCAAATTAACTTCTCCTGTTCTCAGTTACTTCACATTAAATAACTACCCTGCCTACCTCATATAGTCACATAAAATAATGGATGGACACAAACTTTGCAAACTCTACTGCTACATAAATAAAGGGGGTATTATCCTCGTTATCCACATTTACTCACATCTCTTGATTGCATCCTCTTTAGATTTCCAAATGAGGTAAAATATATAAAATGTCTATGACAGTGTAAGTGAATTCATTCATTAATTCATTTTTTCATTTATTCTGAATTTATGTATTATGTTCTAAGTGCCCTGATCTGCACTATGGATTTGAAGATAAGCAGGAAATGGATGCTGTGCTCAAAAGCTTACTTTCAGTAGAGGGAGAGATACAAGTAAGCAAATAAAATTAATAAAGTGTTCGTTCTTTACTTTTCCACCAAATACTTGTAATGGCACAGGAGAGCGAACCCATGTCTCCCTGGAGTTTGGGGCATAGCCTACATTAAGAAATTAATTTCCTTGAAATGGAAAGGTATCCCATGCTCTTGTATTGGAAGAATTAATACTGTTAAAATGGCTATACTACCCAAAGCAACCTACAGATTTAATGCAATCCCTATTAAATTACCCATGGCATTTTTCACAGGACTAGAACAAATAATCCTAAAAATCATATGGAAACATAAAAGGCCCAGAATTGCCAAAGCAATCCTGAGGAAAAAGAACAAAGCAGGAGGCATAACCCTCGCAGACTTCAGACAATACTACAAAGCTACAGTAATCAAAACAGTGTGGTATTAGCACAAAAACAGACATATGGATCAATGGAACAGAATAGAGAGTGCAGAAATAAATCCACACACCTATGGTCAATTAATCTTTGACAAAGGAGCAAGAATATACAATGGAGAAAAGACAGTCTCTTCAGCAATGTTGGGAAAGCTGGACAGCCACATGTAAATCAATGGAGTTAGAACACACCCTCACACCACACACAAAAATAAACTCAAAATGGCTTAAAGACTTAAATATAAGACATGACACCATAAAACTCCTAGAAGAGAACATAGGTAAAACATTCTTTGACATAAGTTGTACCAATGTTTTCTTAGGTCCGTCTCCCATGGCAAACATTCTCTGATATAAATTGCACCAATGCTTTCTTAGGTCAGTTTCCAAAGGCAATAGAAATAAAAGCAAAAATAAACAAATAGGACCTAATCAAACTTTAAGCTTTTGCACAGCAAAGAAAACCATAAATAAAACCAAAAGGCAACCTACGGACTGGGAGAAGATATTTGCAAATGATGCAACCAACAAGGGCTTAATTTCCAAAATATATAAACAGCTCATAGAACTCAATAACAAAAACACCAAACAATCCAAACAAAAAATGGGCAGAAGACCTAATTAGACATTTCTCCAAAGAAGACATACAGATGGCCAACAGGCATATGAAAAGATGCTCCACATCACTGATTATTAGAGAAATGCAAATCAAAACTACAATGAGAGCACACCTCACACTGGTCAGAATGGCCATCATTAAAAACTTGACAAATAACAAGTGCTGGAGAGGGTGTGGAGAAAAGGGAACCCTCCTACACTGTTGGTGGGAATGTAAGTTGGTGCAGCCACTATGGAGGACAGTATGGAGGTTCCTCAAAAAACTAAAATTAGAATTAGAGTTTTGTCCAGATATATGCCCAGGAGTGGGGTTGCTGGATCATATAGCAACTCTAATTCGAAAAGATACATGCACCCCAATGCACTATTTATAATAGCCAAGATATGGAAGCAACCTAAATGTCCATCAACAGATGAATGGATAAAGAAGATGTGGCATAAATATATATACACACACACATATATATATGTATATATATATACACACACAATGGAATACTACTCAGCAATAAAAAAGAACAAAATAATTCCATTTGCAGCAACATGGATGGGCCTAGAGATTATCATACTAAGTGAAGTGAGTCAGAAAGAGAAAGACAAATACCGTATGATATCACTTATATGTGGAATCTAAAATATGACACAAATGAAATTATTTATGAAACAGAAACAGACTCACAGACATACAGGACAGAGCTGTGGTTGTGAAGGGGGAGGGGGGGTGGAAGAGGGATGTATTGGAAGTTTGGGATTAGCAGATGCAAACTATTACATATAGAATGAATTTATAAACAACAAGGTCCTACTGTATAGCACAGGGAACTATATTCAATATCCTGTAGTAAACCATACTTGAAAAGAATATGAAAAAGAATATCTATCATCTATCTATCTATCTATCTATCTATTTATAGATATATATATATCTGAATCACTTTGCTGAACACCAGAAACTAACACAACATTGTAAATCAACTATACTTCAATAAAAAAATTATAAAATAAATTAATTTCTTTGAATTTTCTATTTTAAAAGCCTTACAAATTTGCATTCTACACCACAGTGTAGTCCTGTTTATTTTGTTATTGCTTTTTTTTTACACAGCAACCAGCCAAGTGGGGTTTATTCGGTAAATACAAGCCTGACCCAGTATTTTAAAATCAATGTAATGCATCATGTCAATAATCTTAAGAAGAAATGCAAAATTGCATCAATTGATGCCAAAAAATTGGATAAAATTCAATAACCAGTCATGATAAAAATTTTCAGCACACCGGGAGAGAAGGGAACTTCGTTAACCTGATAAAGGGCAGCTACAAAAAGCCTATAGTTAATATCATGCTTAATGGTGAAAGACTGAATGCTTTCCCCCTAAGATGGAGAGCAAGGCAAGGATGTCCATTCTCATCACTTCTATTCAACATTGTACTGGAAATCCTGGCCAATAGAAATAGAAAAGTCCCTGTTTGCATACAAGATGAGAAGGTGTACAGGGCTGGCTGGAGATGTCAGACAGGCCTTACTCTTCTGTAAGACGTGGTCAAATTGGCTCATGGTGGGAGGGGAGGCTTTGGTGTTGGGGAAAACCAGGCCTGCCTAGAGGATTACTCCCACAAGGCTGCTATGGGGCTTCTGCATCTTCCAGGGTGGTGGGGAAGCAGAAACAAACTCTTAGAGCCCCTGCAGCACAGAGAATATGCTGTATCTCTGGGACCAGCTGTGGGCCGGAGCGGGTGATAATCACACATTGATGACACCAGGAGGGCTGTGTCTTGTTGCTGACAATGGGGACGTAGCCTTCGGTGATGCTTTACTTCTTGAGGTTAACAGAAAACAGCCCCGCAGGGAGCTTTAATGGAAGACCTCAATGGCACTACTGGAGTTGTAGAGGATGAGGGTGGTGATACGCTGACCACTGCTCTTTCCTGCTTCTCAAAATCTCTCTGGAGAGTGCGGGGAGGGGTGGGGGCAGGAGTCCTGCTGGTGATGTGGGTGGCACACCTCCTCCACGGAGTGCCCAGAACCTGCCCCCTCGCTTAGCAGGATCCGCAGGCGCTTGGCAGTCTGCCCAGTCCCGCAGCAGTTTACGCCTGCTGGGTCCTAGCATGTCTTCTAGATGTTCGGGCCCAGGCCTGAGAGACTGGAGGAGCATCCCATTTATTTCCATTTATACTCTTTTTTATCCAAAGGCAGGCTGGAGAGAGGTGGTCACGCAGTGGTGAAACAAAACTTTTATTCAAGCTCTGGTTACTTCCAACAGTGACCATTCTCTCGCTTACTAGGTCCCCTTTTTCTGGTCCTCTTCTCAAAATTGGTGCCCCTTCTGATCGTGTTATCCTGATTTCCAAATCTTTACAGGGATGTCTCCAGCTCTTTTGGTCAAGTTCAATCTTTTTTTTAAATAAATTTACTTATTTAATTTGTTTATTTTTGTCTGCGTTGGGTCTTCGTTGCTGCACGCGGGCTTTCTCTAGTTGCCACAAGCGGGGGCTACTCTTCCTTGCGGTGCGCAGGCTTCTTATTCCAGTGGCTTCTCTTGTTGTGAACACGGGCCCTAGGTCCACGGGCTTCAGTAGTTGTGGCATGCAGGCCCAGTAGTTGT
>NC_041234.1:107433985-107450963 GCF_002837175.3 Physeter macrocephalus
GCAGGCTCAGTAGTTGTGGCTCATGGGCTCTAGAGCACAGGATCAGTAGTTGTGGCGCACGGGCTTCGTTGCTCTGCGGCATGTGGGATCCTCCAGGACCAGGGCTTGAACCCGTGTCCCCTGCATTGGCAGGTGGATTGTTAACCACTGCGCCACCAGGGAAGCCTCCACGTTCAATGTTTTTACTAACAACTCCACTAATTCTGATCATTGGTACATTTTCTCCATTCCTTTGTCCTACAACTTTTTCTACTCCTCTAATCCAGGAGTTAACTCGCTAAATTTCGACCTGCCTCTGCTATTGGCCAGTTAGCTGCCTTTGTTCTTTCTTGAATTGCCCCCCTGCCAATCAGCAGAAGATACAGACCTTTTGGAGCCAGGGAACTTGCACAGAAAGGCCCTTGGGGAGGCGCACACGTCTCAGCATAAACAAATGATCTCTTGTTCTCCAAAGCTCTTGAGACACAAGGAGGAAAAATAATACGCTCTTCTACTATCATTGTCCTATGATACCTACAATACTTTCTAGGTCCAAATGGCAGGTGGATTGTTAACCACTGCGCCACCAGGGAAGCCTCCACGTTCAATGTTTTTACTAACAACTCCGCTAATTCTGATCATTGGTACATTTTCTCCATTCCTTTGTCCTACAACTTTTTCTACCCCTCTAATCCAGGAGTTAACTCGCTAAATTTCGACCTGCCTCTGCTATTGGCCAGTTAGCTGCCTTTGTTCTTTCTTGAATTGCCCCCCTGCCAATCAGCAGAAGATACAGACCTTTTGGAGCCAGGGAACTTGCACAGAAAGGCCCTTGGGGAGGCGCACACGTCTCAGCACAAACAAATGACCTCTTGTTCTCCAAAGCTCTTGAGACACAAGGAGGAAAAATAATACGCTCTACAGGGATGTCTCCAGCTCTTTTGGTCAAGTTCAATCTTTTTTTTAAATAAATTTACTTATTTAATTTGTTTATTTTTGTCTGCGTTGGGTCTTCGTTGCTGCACGCGGGCTTTCTCTAGTTGCCACAAGCGGGGGCTACTCTTCCTTGCGGTGCGCAGGCTTCTTATTCCAGTGGCTTCTCTTGTTGTGAACACGGGCCCTAGGTCCACGGGCTTCAGTAGTTGTGGCACGCAGGCTCAGTAGTTGTGGCTCATGGGCTCTAGAGCACAGGATCAGTAGTTGTGGCGCACGGGCTTCGTTGCTCTGCGGCATGTGGGATCCTCCAGGACCAGGGCTTGAACCCGTGTCCCCTGCATTGGCAGGTGGATTGTTAACCACTGCGCCACCAGGGAAGCCTCCACGTTCAATGTTTTTACTAACAACTCCGCTAATTCTGATCATTGGTACATTTTCTCCATTCCTTTGTCCTACAACTTTTTCTACCCCTCTAATCCAGGAGTTAACTCGCTAAATTTCGACCTGCCTCTGCTATTGGCCAGTTAGCTGCCTTTGTTCTTTCTTGAATTGCCCCCCTGCCAATCAGCAGAAGATACAGACCTTTTGGAGCCAGGGAACTTGCACAGAAAGGCCCTTGGGGAGGCGCACACGTCTCAGCACAAACAAATGACCTCTTGTTCTCCAAAGCTCTTGAGACACAAGGAGGAAAAATAATACGCTCTTCTACTATCATTGTCCTATGATACCTACAATACTTTCTAGGTCCAAATACAGGCACTTTGCATTATAAGACAGCACAAGGAGTAGAAGGTAAGGGCGACAAGGATTCTTACAGAGGTCGCAAAATAAGATCCCTGCTGCTAAGAGAAAGAAAACTTTAAGAATCTTAAGAGCAACCCCCTTTCTTCCCCTCTCTCTTCTTCAGTTTTTTTCCCTTTCTTCCCCCTTCCCCAGACCTGCACCGTCCAACAGAAATATAACTAGAGCCACATATGTAATTTTAAATGTTCTAGTAGCCACACACAAAAAATAGAGGGAGGGATAAATTAGGAATTTGGGATTAAAAGATGCACACTTATTATAAAATAGATAAACAACAAGGACCTACTGTATAGCAGAGGGAACTATATTCAATATCTTATAATAACCTATAATGGAAAAGAATCTGAAAAAGAATAGCTATATACACATAACTGAATCACTGTCTTGTACACCTGAAACTAACACAACATTGTAAATCAACTATACTTCAATAAAAAAATTAAGCCACAAAAAAGAAACAGGTGGAATTAATTTTAATGTTTTATTTAATGCAAGAGACTCCGAATATTATCATTTCAACATGTAATCAATATGAAGTTGGAGAGGTTTTGCATTCTTTTTACCGTGCAAATTCTTTGAAACCTCGTGTACAATGCACACTTACAGACATCAGTTTCGTACTTGTTGCATTTCAAGCGCCGAACAACCACCACACTGGGCAGCAAGGCCCAGGAATTCCCCTCTGCCCACCCTGGCAGCAAGAACTGAAGATGGCGGGGCGGTAACCCTGCTATTGGTACTAAGAGAGGCAAAATCAGGAGGACGCGAGACTCTGTGATGCTGGGAAGTTGAAACCTCTCAGGCTGCTTCCCCCCTCCCCCCGCCCCCCGGACACCGCGAGGCAGCTCTGAAGGCTGCGCGCGAGGAACCGCCAGAACCGCGGGAAAGTGCTGGGCTGGGGATGCTGGGAGGACGGAGAGGGAGGTGGGGGGGAAGGGAGGAGGGGTGAGGGGCGGTGGAAGGCGCGGCGGGGACCCGCACGCATGCGTGCTCCGCGCGCTCACAAAGCCAGCCAGGCCGTCTAGCAGCCGGGCTCCAAGCCAATGTCTCGCCCGAACAAGTGGCCTTCCCTGGAGTTCTAGTCCCACCAGCCGGTCTCGGCTCTTCCCTGTCCGTCCACGGTTCTTCCTTACCATTTCCGTTTCTCCCCTCCACTGGTTCCGATCTCGCCCATAGTGTGTGTCCTCAAGCGCTGAACCGGCTCCTAAAATGTGTACTCGTGGTTTCCGCCTGGGAACCAACCTCTGTCGCCTGTGGCCCACCCTCCCCGGGCTCAGGTGGCTGCTGGGGCTGGGGCTGCTCCCGGGGCTTAAGGCCGCCCGCTGCGCGGCTTTTATCTTCCCGCGTTGGCTCCGGTCAACTTCTGCGAGGCAGACCGAGAGACTTCTACCTGCAAGGTGAGGACTAGAGGGAGGAAGTGAGATGTGAGGGGAGGCTTCGGGTTGCGGTATGGGGCACACCGGGGCCCACCAGTGCTGGGAGCTCTCAGACTCTGACCCGGAATGCCAGAGCCCCCTCTGTGGGTGTGTTTCAGGGTCTCAGTCGCTGAGCCTCGCACTTGGCGGATCCGGACCTCTCTCTCTTTTTTTTTTTTAAACATCTTTATTGGAGTATAATTGCTTTACAATGGTGTGTTAGTTTGTGCTTTACAACAAAGTGAATCCCACATCTCTTCCCTCTTGCGTCTCCCTCCCTCCCACCCTCCCTATCCCACCCCTCTAGGTGGTCACAAACCACCTAGCTGATCTCCCACTGCCAGGCGGCTGATCCTCTTTCCCTCCCTCTTGGCTCCTCCCCCTTCGTCTCTTCCTCTAACTCCCTCTCAGCTCCTCCTCCGCCCACCTCACAGCTCCTCCTTTTATGCTTTTCTGTCTGCTCCTTGCCCGCGGTCTCGGGCTTCTTCCTTTCCACTCCCTCTCGACTCCGCCCCCTCCCTTCCCCTCTTCCTTCTAGGCTCCACCCTCCCTCTCGGCCCCGCCCTCTTCGCTTATCTTGGTTCCTCTAGTTTCTGCTCCTGCTCTGTCCCGCCTACTCCCTCTCAGCCACTCCCCCTCCCCTCGGTTCCTACCTCTCCCCCCTTCCAATTGGCTGCTCCTCCACCTCTCTCTTAACTCCTCCTCCATCATAACTCCTCCCCTCCCCCCTGCCGCTCGAAGGTTCCTTCCTCTCCTACTCCGTGTCCTCTCCTTCTCTCCTACTTCGCCTCCCTACTGTCCCCCTTATACTGAATATAATCTGCCTTTCAAGATTCACACACTCACTAGGTCTTCCTTAGATATAGTCCCACCATGTTTCTGTCACCCCTCGCTCCTGTGGTCACACACTTTTACCTCCTTAATTCTTGTTAATTCACGTTGGTTTCTCCTGGGCCCTCTCCGCAAACAGCAAGATAATATTGTTTACCTCTCAGACTTGTGAGAATAAAATGAGACAACGTATGAAAAGCACTGACAAAAACACCTGGCACCTGGTAAGCCTTAAATAAATGGTAACTATTATAATTATGAGTTTTCTCTAGCCAGAGATTTCTGGCACGATTCCTCTTCTGCATGTCCACCAAACCCCAATAATTTTTTGACTCCCTTCCTTGTCAGTCTTGTTTTTGTAACTGTAAACTCACTCTAAAAAATCTTGGGGGGGGGGGCTTCCCTGGTGGCGCCTGCCTGTGCAGGGGACATGGGTTCGTGCCCCGGTCTGGGAGGATCCCACATGCCGCAGAGAGGCTGGGCCCGTGAGCCATGGCCGCTGATCCTGCACGTCCGGAGCCTGTGCTCCGCAATGGGAGAGGCCACAACGGAGAGAGGCCCGCGTACCGAAAAAAAAAAAATTTTTTTTGCAAGTAATCAATTCAAAAACTACTAATGAATAGTAAGACTTATTTTCTGACCTCAGGTTGCCCAGTCGAGTGTGTGGGGTAATGTTCTCTTAGAAGGAACCACACAGGCATTACAGAGTTGAGAACAGTGCGAGGTGTGGTTTGACTATAGACTTATTCAAGTTGAAAGTTGGGGTTTTTAGAGGCCAGTTCTAGGTGCAGCAAACTTGCTCTTAATCCTGGATCTTGCCTTTTCCTGTGAGAAGTATAGATGGTGGTGTTTTGAGCCATCATCTTGTGAAACACGTGTAACTAAGAAATAGCATTTAAAAATTACTTTACACCTGCCTTTTCTCTGACTGGTAATACCTAGTCCTGGCTCTTTATTTCAGCAGGCTTCCTAGCAAAGAAATATAATCTTTAACGAATTTCTTTCTTTTCTTTCTTCCTTCCTTCGTTGGGTCTTCGTTGCTGCACGCAGGCTTTCTCTAGTTACAGCAAGCGGGGTCTGCTCTTCCTTGTGGTGCACGGGCTTCTCATTGTGGTGGCTTCTCTTTGTTGCGGAGCATGGGCTCTAGGTGCGTGGGCTCAGTAGTTGTGGCACATGGGCTTAGTTCCTCCACAACATGTGGGATCTTCCTGGGCCAGGGCTAGAACCCGTGTCCCCTGCATTGGCAAGCGGATTCTTAACCACTGTGCCACCAGGGAAGTCCCAAGTTGAACATTTAAAAAATTGATTTGTGGAAACCCTTAAATAAGGAAACTACTTCCTTGTCTGTGGCATCCTTTTTCCAAGTTTGTCAGTTGTCTTTGGTTTTGCTTATTGTTTTTTTTTTCTTTTGTCATTTAGAAAAATTGGCTTTTATTCTATTTGTCAAATTTTTTATGACTTCTGAGTTTTGTGCCCTGTTTGAGAGGTCTTTACGATACCAGCCAAGATTATAAAATAATTCTCCTATGGTTTCTTATATTCTATGGTTTTAATTTTAACATTTAAATAAGATTAACATTTTCTGGTGTAATATATGAGAGGAGCCCTCTTAATTTTTTTTTCAGATTGGTGACCAGTTGTCTTAACACCATTTATTGATTAATCTATCTTTTTTCCACTTGATTTGAGAAACTATCAAGGTTCTTATAAATATAGTAAGCTCCAAATATGCATTTTATTTATTTTTAAAAAAATTTATTTATTTATTTATATTTATTTTTGGCTGCATTGGGTCTTCGTTGCTGTGCGTGGACTTTCTCTAGCTGTGGCGAACAGGGGCTACTCTTCGTTGTGATGCACGGACTTCTCATTGCAGTGGCTTCTCTTGTTGCAGAGCATGGGCTCTAGGCACGCGGGCTTCAGTAGTTGTGACTCGCGGGCTCTAGAGTGTAGGCTCAGTAGTTGTGGTGCACGGGCTTAGTTGCTCCGTGGCACGTGGGATCTTCCCGGACCAGGGCTCGAACCCGTGTCTCCTGCAGTGGCAGGCAGATTCTTAACCACTGTGCCACCAGGGAAGTCCCACATTTTAAAATATAGTTGAAATCTTATGTACTTTGTCAGTTTGGGGACTCTAGATGAGAACTATTATCTTTAGTTATCTGCTGTCCTTTAGAAACCTTTGCCTATTCACCTTTATAAAACTATAACTCATATATGTTGCTATTGCTAAATTTCTGATTAGATTTCACTAAGTATAGATACAATTCTCTTGTTTACAGAGTTATAGTAAGGTTATTTACATGTGTTCCCAAGTGTGATAACTTTCCATGTCCTTGTCTTTAAAAAAGAAAAATCTAACCACATGGTATAGATGATAGCAGATGTTCAGTCTTTTAGAAAGCAGCATATGAAATTTTGAAAAAGAATGATGGATTACCCAAGTTCTGCTGTTTTAGTGATTTAAAAAATCCTGTCTGGTAAATTATCAAGAGCACAGCTGAGATCCAGGGAAGTAAGCAAAAACGTCCTATGAAGAGCCAGAAGAGATGTTATAATGTTCATGAACTAACTTCATGCTCTCAGATAGTCTTGGCCTTGCTGTGCAGCATGTGGGACCTTAGTTCTCTGACCAGGGATGGAACTGAGGGCTCCAGCAGTGAGAGCACTGAGTCCTAACCACTGGAGCACCAGGGAATTCCCTCCATTTAAAGTTATTATAGGACTTCCCTGGTGTCGCAGTGGTTAAGAATCCGCCTGCCAATGCAGGGGATATGGGTTCGAGCCCTGGTCCAGGAAGATCCCACAGGCCGTGGAGCAACTAAGCCCGTGCGCCACAACTACTGAGCCTGTGCTCTAGAGCCCACGAGCCACAACTTCTGAGCCAACGTGCCACAACTACTGAAGCCCGCACGCCTAGAGCCCATGCTTTGCAACAAGAGAAGCCACTGCAATGAGAAGCCTGCACACCGCAATGAAGAGTAGCCCCCGCTCACTGCAACTAGAGAAAGCCCACGCACAGCAACGAAGACCCAACACAGCCAAAAATAAAACATAAATAAATAAATAAATTTTTAAAAGTTATAAAATATTGGTTATACTCCCTGTGCTGTATGGTATATCCTTGCAGCGTATTTCCTTTATACACAGTAGTTTGTATCTCTGAATTCCCTACCCCTATCTTGCCCTTCCCCACTTTCCTCTCCCCAGTGGTAACCACTAGTTTGTTCTCTATATCTGTTTTGTTATATTCATTCATCTTATTTTTTAGAATCCACATATAAGTGATATCATACAGTATTTGTGTTTTTCTGTCTAACTTATTTTACGAAGCGTAATACCCTTTAGGTCCATCCATGGTGTTGCAAATGGCAAAATTTCATTCTTTTTTATGGCCTTTTTCACATAGTTTTAACAAATCTGATCATTTATTACACAAATTGAGGGCTTACCCTATAGCAGATTAGGGGGAAAAAAGGAAGGGAGAAAAGGCATAATGACAGCTGACAGCCAAAATGAAAGAGAAACTCTTTACAAAAAGAAAGGAAACTCTTTACAAACAAGTTTATGTTCTTTGGTAGGGGTGGAGGGGTGTGGGTAGCAGGGGTGTAAATAGTTATCTCTTGCCATTCAGTTTTGGGGCAAATAGCTGTTCTCATCTCATTTGATACTGGAGATGTCACAGAGTCAAAGCAGGTGCAATGATTGATGCTCAAAATGACCCTGAGTCATCAAGGAAGGTTAAATTGTGATCATAATGTTTTGTTTAAGGTAGGAAAGAGTGAAGTGTGTGTTAGAATAATTCTTATAAAAATGGTTACAATAATGCAAGAAACGCGCTTATGCAGGTAGCTTTAATTATTTCAAGTTCTTAACTTGAATTCCACGGACGCTAGGGGCCCTGTGAAGCCTCTTAAAGCTGAACAGGGAATTTGGTGAATATGTGTGCTTTTCTGGGGCGAGGAGCCATAGCTTTCATCCTATTCTCAAAGGGTTCTATAATTAAAAAAGGTTAAGAATGGCTGCGGTATCTGAAAAATTTATGTATTCAAAGACCCTGATGATGCCAGATAAATGAAATGTTATGAATTTATAGCTATACTGTTTTAAAAATTTATAACTGTACTGGGTTATAAATTTGTAACACTGTGCTAAGTTATAAATTTATAACTATACAGTTATAAATTGATGGGAGCAATAGACCCAATTACCTTTCACTTACTTCATTATGTATTTTGCAAGTGCTACCTTATATTACTTTGTATTAGTAATGATTTTTTTTTTCCCTTCTTGTAGTCATCAGTAGCACTATTTGTAAATAGACTGGACTCAGTGGAATCTGTGCTACCTTATGAGTATAATATGTAAGTTGTTAAGTATTATAATTATATCCAATATAATTGATATAATTGTGATTAATTTATATCATAATTGATATAATTGTGTTAAAATGTGCCTTAAGTTTTTAAAGTTAGTGAACGAAAGCCCTGAATATATTAAGAAATGTAGTGGTAATTTTATAATAAACGTAACAGAAAAAATGATTAGAATAGAGAGCTTTCAATGTGAGACAAGTGCTTAAAAAATTAGGAAGTTGCCATACTTGATTTTTCTTTCTAAGAAAGGAAAATTATAAATTTACTACACTTTGAACTTGAAAAAATATCTTTGCAGAGTTGTATCTTATTTCTAAAATATCAAATACTAAGGTAGGTTTTTTTTTTTTTGTGGTATGCGGGCCTTCCCCTGTTGTGGCCTCTCCCGTTGCGGAGCACAGGCTCCGGACGCGCAGGCTCCGGACGCGCAGGCTCAGCGGCCACGGCTCACGGGCCCAGCCGCTCCGCGGCACGTGGGATCCTCCCATACCGGGGCGCGAACCCGGTTCCCCTGCATCGGCAGGCGGACGCGCAACCACTGCGCCACCAGGGAAGCCCCTAAGGTAGGTTTATACTGAGATTGTTAATGGATGAAGGTGCTTAGTTTAGTAGTGAGTAGTTATTATAAGATTCAGTATGATCATTCATTTGAGAATAACAACAAATGATGTACTTCTTAGAAAAAAATGATTGTAGTTCCCTTTGGTATTACTTTATTTCTACTAATTAAGCAGAAATAAAATCAGGTCTGATTTTCATTAAAATACCAGGTGAAAATGTAGGGTGTTAGTATGAGAATTTAAGATATTACAGAGGCCTACCATTTATTTTATCTTCTACTTAAGCCATTTTACATTCAAATTTACTTAAAGGTAATTGTAATTCTTCTCACCTAGTAACTATTTGATTTGTGAGTATGTGGGAATGTGTTTGGGGGTGTTTGTTTTTTAATTCCCCTTTGATCAGAACTGATAATTACAGTTTCTAAATGTCCCAGGTTAGAATCAGTACAGACTTTAAGCCATTGTTTCCTTATTTGTGCTTATGTGTAATTTGAAGTTTAATCCTAAAAATAGTGTTGTTTTCTTTTTGATTGTGATTACCTGCGTTACAAAAGTCAACAGCAGTACCATGAGAATTTTAAATAATGAATTCATAATTATCAGAGGTTAAACAGTTTAAAGAGGAACATATAATGAGGTCTATAAATCATAAATAGAAAGATTCTGGGTCATATTTTTAGAAAAATCTACCAGTAAAAGTGGAGAGGCTAGATAAATTATAAGGACTGATTTCTTTGCTGATTTTTTTTTTTTTTTACCTTACTTGAACCTCTCTTTTTTTTTTTTTTTTTGACTTCTGTCAAGACTCTGGAAAGAAGAGCCTTTCTGAAAATCTTGGACAAGTACTATTTGGAGAACGAATAACATCATCTCCTTATGAGGTTATTCAGTTGATCTTATTTTAAATCTTATTTTAAAATGAATCTTCTCAAAACTGACTACATATACAGCCATCCCTCGGTATCCATGGGGGATTGGTTCCAGGACTCACTGCAGATACCAAAATCCACATATGCTCAAGCCCATAGTCAGCTGTCCACATAGGCAGGTTCCGCATCTGCAGATTCAACCAACCACGGATCGTGTATTAAATTTTACGTTTGCCATCCACGGTTGGTTAAATCTGTGGATGTGGAACCCACGGAATCAGAGTGCCCACTGTATATTTATTGAAAAAATCTGCATGTAAGTGAACCCGGGTAGTTCAAACTTGTGTCGTTCAAGGGTCAACCGTGGTTGCACCAGAGTCTTTGCTTTAAAAGGAGGTAAAGAAAAAGGAAAGGAGGTAGAATCTGGCATTGCCAGAAGAATACATTAATACAGTTGGCCCTCCAAATCCAAGGGTTCCGCATCTGAAGATTCAACCAACCTGGAATCGAAAATATTCGGGGAATAAAATTCCAGAAAGTTCCCAAAAGCAAAACTAGAATTTACATAGCATTTACATTGTGTATTAAGTATTATAAGTAATGTAGAGATGGTTTGAAGTACAGCTGACCCTTGAACAGCACAGGTTTGAATTGCGTGGGTCTACTTATACCCCGATTTTTTTCAATATATGATCTGTGGTTGGCTGAATCCCTGGATGTGGAACCTGATTCAGAGGAACCATCTATGTAGAGGGCCAACTATAAGTTACAGGTAGATTTTCAACATCAGGGAGGGTTGGCCCCCTAACCTCTGCATTGTTCAAGGGTCAACTGTATAGGGGAGGATGTATCTACACACATATATGCATATACTCCACCATTTTATATGAGGGACTTGAGCAATGGTGGATTTTGGTATCTGTGGATTTTGATATCCTTGGGAGTTCTAGAACCAATCCTCCACTGATACTGAGGGATGACTCTATATGCTCTTTAAGCTATCTGCAGTAGTTGGTGGTTCCACACAAAGGTTTTGCCTTTCAAGTTTTATTTTTGCTTCATAAAGAAAAAATGTTTAATTTTTTGTTCTTGTATATTTTGGGTAGGGTGATATAAGTAGATGTAATTGGACTCTCAGTGTCTATTGATATTGCCCTTGATATCTTAATAGATATGGGGATAGAGTAAGGATGTATTCAAGAGCAGTCACGGTTATGAAGGCACTAACTTTTTTCTTCTTTTTTCTCAACTTCATTGAAGTATAACTGAAGTACAATAAACTACACATACTGAAAGTGTATAATTTGATCAGTTTTAATATATGTGAAACCATCAGACGTTAGCTTGTTTTACAACTTTTTATTTTGAAATAATTACAGATTCACAGGAAGCTACAAAAAAATGAACAGGGAGGTCTTGTGTACCCTATACCCAGGTTTGCCCAATTGTAACATCTTGCATGACTATAGTACAATAGCAAAACCAGGGAATTGATGTTGGACAATGCACAGACCTTTTTCAGATTTCACTAGTTTTACATGTGCTCTTGTGTGTGTGTGTGTGTGTGTGTGTGTTTATGTGTGTGTGAGATGCAGATTCGTGTACACACCAGCACAGTCAATACACAGCATAGTTCCATCAGCACAAGGCTCCCTTATGCTGCCCATTTTCTATTCTTTTTCTATTTAGTGTTCAGAATTCTTTGTATATTCTATCAATAGTTATGATTCCTTTATTGCAACAGTAGTTTGCAAATAGTTTCTCCCAGTCTGTGGCTTGTGTTTTTGTCTTCTTTATAGGGTCTTTCACAAAGCAAATGTTTTAAATTTTATGTGGTCCAGTAATCAAGTTTTCTTTTTATGCATCATGCTTCTGGTGTCAAGTCTAAGAAGGCTTTGCATAGCCTTAGGTCCTAAAGACTTTCTTCTAAAAGTTTTATAATTTGACTTAATATATTTAAGTCTGATCCATTTCGAGTTATTTTTTGTATAAGGTGTGAGGTCTGGGTTGAAATTCTTTTTTTTTTTTTGCCTGTAGGTGTGCAGTTGCTTCAGTACCATTTGCTGGAAAGACCTTTTCAGCAATTTCACTTCTTCCTCCACTTACTTGCTTTTGCACCTTTGTGAAAAAATCACTTGGGCCTACTTGTGTAGGTCTATTTCTGGGTTCTCTGTTGATGTGTTCCATTGGTCTGTGTGGCAGGCATTTGCTTTTCGATGATTAAAGTTGCACACAATTCCCCTGTGGAGTACCATTGTCCTAAGAGAAAAGTGTGCCTTTTCAAGAAATGCTATCCTTTGGACGGAAGAAACATGACACTTTAGTTCAGTCGCCAGTAGGAATTTTAGGGTTAATATTTGTATGATTTCAGGATATGAAGTGTTAAATTTTCATTGTTTATTCTTGCTTATTGTTTTCTGATGAACCACATTGGCACTTCATCTTGATAATCTCCTGTAGCTAGACTTTGTAAACAAGAGGTTTCATATTAAAAGTATCAAATATTTTATTGTCACTTTTTTTGGTAACAGCTTTATTGAGAGATCATTCACATACCAAATAATTCACCCACTCATAAGTGTCCAATTCAATGCTTTATAGTATACTCATGGAGTTGTGTAACCATCACTATAACCAATTTTATTATCAGTTTTAAGTGAAGGGTTGTAGATCAGGGTAGTTTTTAGAAAGCTACAGTGGATTTTATTTATTTATTTATTGGCTGCACCGTGAGGCTTGCGGGATCTTAGTTCCTCAACCAGGGATAGAACCTGCGTCCCCTGCAGTGGAAGCATGAAGTACTAACCACTGGACTGCCAGGGAATTCCCGCTACAATGGATTTTTAAATTTTTATTTATTTATTTATTTTTTTTGTGGTACACGGGCCTCTCACTGTTGTGGCCTCTCCCGTTGCGGAGCACAGGCTCCGGATGCGCAGGCTCAGCGGCCATGGCTCAGGGGCCCACGCGCTCTGCGGCATGTGGGATCTTCCCGGACCGGGGCACGAACCCGTGTCCCCTGCATTGGCAGGCGGATTCTCAACCACTGCGCCACCAGGGAAGCCCGCTGCTACAATGGATTTTATACCCCACCTTTTATAATACTGAAGAAGGCAAATTCTTTTTTTTTTTTTTTTTTTTGTGGTATGCGGGCCTCTCACTGTCGTGGCCTCTCCCGTCGCGGAGCACAGGCTCCGGACGCGCAGGCTCAGCGGCCATGGCTCACAGGCCCAGCCGCTCCGCGGCATGTGGGATCCTCCCAGACCGGGGCGCGAACCCGATTCCCCTGCATCGGCAGGTGGACGCGCAACCACTGCGCCACCAGGGAAGCCCAAGAAGGCAAATTCTTCTGTTTAGTGGTGAAAGCAGTGTATGTGTCTGTGTGTCTACTGTAATCATTTTAGGTATGAACTGAAATGTAGAGGAGATAGTGCTGAGAATGATGGCATACTGAAGTCTCTGAAGAAAAGTTTTACTTGTAAGATAAAGTGCTTGTTTTGTGACATTTGATTTATACAATTTAGTCAAATCTCTTAATATTTTAAATTTTCTTTTGTAATAGTTTTCTTTTAATGAGACAGAAACGTGTAAAGGTTTGTGTAAAATCTTATGATACAGCAAATGAAAATCAAAAGAAAAAGCTGTCCTTCTTTGTCTCTTGTAATAGTCTTTATTTTAAAGTCTATTTTGTCTGATGTGAGAATCGCTACTCCAGCTTTCTTTTGATTTCCATTTGCATGGAATATCTTTTTCCATCCCCTCACTTTCAGTCTGTATGTGTCCCTAGGTCTGAAGTGGGTCTCTTGTAGACAGCATATAGATGGGTCTTGTTTTTGTATCCATTCAGCCAGTCTGTGTCTTTTGGTGGGAGCATTTAATCCATTTACATTTAAGGTAATTATCGATATGTATGGTCCTATTACCATTTACTGAATTGTTTCAGGTTGTTCTTGTAGGTCTTTTCCTCCTCTTGTGTTTCTTGCCTAGAGAAGTTCCTTTAGCATTTGTTGTAAAGCTGGTTTGGTGGTGCTGAACTCTCTCAGCTTTTGCTTGTCTGTAAAGGTTTTAATTTCTCCATCAAATCTGAATGAGATCCTTGCTGGGTAGAGTAATCTTGGTTGTAGGGTTTTTTTCCTTCATCACTTTAAATATGTCCTGCCACTCCCTTCTGGCTTGGAGAGTTTCTGCTGAAAGATCAGATGTTAACCTTATGGGGATTCCTTTGTGTGTTATTTGTTGTTTTTCCCTTGCTGCTTTTAATATGTTTTCTTTGTATTTAATTTTTGACAGTTTGATTATTATGTGTCTTGGCGTGTTTATCCTTGGGTTTATCCTGTATGGGACTCTCTGTGCTTCCTGGACTTGATTGACTATTTCCTTTCCTATATTAGGGAAGTTTTCAACTATAATCTCTTCAAATATTTTCTCAGTCCCTTTCTTTTTCTCTTCTTCTTCTGGGACCCCTATAATTCGAATGTTGGTGCATTTAATGTTGTCCCAGAGGTCTCTGAGACTGTCCTCAGTTCTTTTCATTCTTTTTTCTTTATTCTGCTCTGAGAATTTTAAATTTCATTTATTGGTTGTTCATCATTGTTTGTTTGCTCTTTAGTTCTTCTAGGTCCTTGTTAAAAGATTCCTGCATTTTCTCCATTCTGTTTCCAAGATTTTGGATCATCGTTACTATCATTACTCTGAATTCTTTTTCAGGTAGGCTGCCTATTTCCTCTTCATTTGTTTGGTCTGGTGGTTTGGTCTTACTCGTTCATCTGCTGTGTGTTTCTCTGTCTTCTCACTTTGCTTAACTTACTGTGTTTGGGGTCTCCTTTTCACAGGCTGCAGATTCATAGTTCCTGTTGTTTTGGGTGTCTGCCCCCAGTGGCTAAGGTTGGTTCAGTGGGTAGTGTAGGCTTCCTGGTGGAGGGGACTGGTGCCTGTGTTCTGGAGGATGAGGCTGGATCTTGTCTTTCTGGTGGGCAGGACCGCATCTGGTAGTGTGTTTTGGGGTGTCTGTGACCTAATTATGATTTTAGGCAGTCTCTCTGCTAATGGGTGGGGTTGTGTTCCTGTCTTGCTAGTTGTTTGGCATAGGGTGTCCAGCACTGTAGTTTGCTGGTTGTTGAGTGGAGCTGGGTCTTAGCGTTGTAATGGAGATCTCTGGGAGAGCCTTTGCCATTTAATATTACGTGGAACTGGGAGGTCTTTGGTGGACCAATGTCCTGAACTCGGCTCTCCCACCTCAGAGGCATAGGCCTGACACCCGACCGGAGCACCAAGACCCTGTCAGTGACACGGCCAGTATGTGGGGAGTTTCTTGCGTTTTGGGAAGTCTGAGGTCTTCTGCCAGCGTTCAGTAGGTGTTCTGTAGGAGTTGTTCCACATGTAGATGTATTTCTGATGTATTTGTGGGGAGGAAGGCGATCTCCATGTCTCACTCCTCCACCATCTTGAAGGTCTCCA
The DNA here is from genome assembly GCF_002837175.3 of Physeter macrocephalus. Taxonomy (NCBI): domain Eukaryota; kingdom Metazoa; phylum Chordata; class Mammalia; order Artiodactyla; family Physeteridae; genus Physeter; species Physeter macrocephalus. The sequence continues at coordinate 107,449,213 of NC_041234.1, forward strand.
GGAAACACAAGCTTTAAATGACACATTAAACAGCGTGGACTTCATTGATATTTATAGGACATTCCATCCAAAAACAACAGAATACACTTTCTTCTCAAGTGTTCATGGAACATTCTCCAGAATAGATCATATCTTGGGACACAAATCAAGCCTTGTTAAGTTTAAGAAAACTGAAATCATATCAAATATCTTTTCTGATCACAACACTATGAGACTAGATATCAATTACAGGAAAAAAAAACTGTAAAAAATACAAACACATGGAGGCTAAACAATACACTACTAAATAAGCAAGAGGTCACTGAAGAAATCAAAGAGGAAATAAAAAAATACCTGGAAACAAATGACAATGAAAACACAATGACCCAAAACCTATGGGATGCAGCAAAAGCAGTTCTAAGAGGGAAGTTTATAGCAATAAAATCCTACCTCAAGAAACAAGAAACATCTCAAATAAACAGCGTCATCTTACACGTAAAGCAATTAGAGAAAGAAGAACAAAAAACCCCCCAAAGTTAGCGGAAGGAAAGAAATCATAAAGCACAGATCAGAAATAAATGAAAACAGAAATGAAGGAAACAATAGCAAATATCATTAAAACTAAAAGCTGGTTCTTTGAGAAGATAAATAAAATTGATAAACTATTACCCAGACTCATCAAGAAAAAAAGGGAGAAGACTCAAATCAATATAATTAGATATGAAAAAGGAGAAGTACAACTGACACTGCAGAAATACAAAGGATCATGAGAGATTAGTACAAGCAACTCTATGCCAGTAAAATGGACAACCTGGAAGAAATGGACAAATTCTTAGAAATGCACAACCTTCCGAGAATGAACCAGGAAGAAATAGAAAATATAAGCAGACCAATCACAAGCGCTGTGATTAAAAATCTTCCAACAAACAAAAGCCCAGGACCAGATGTCTTCAAAAGCGAATTCTATCAAACATTTAGAGAAGAGCTAACATCTAACCTTCTCAAACTCTTCCAAAATATAGCAGAGGGAGGAACACTCCGAAACTCATTCTAAGAGGCCACCATCACACTGATACCAAAACCAAACAAAGATGTCACAAAAAAGAAAACTATAGGCCAATATCACTGATGAACATAGATGCAAAAATCCTCAACAATAACCAGCAAACAGAATCCAACATCACATAAAAAGGATCATACAGCATGATCAAGTGGAGTTTATCCCAAGAATGCAAGGATTTTTGAATATAAGCAAATCAATCAATGTGATAGACCATATTCACAAACTGAAGGATAAAAACCATATGATCATCTCAATAGAAGCAGAAAAAGCTTTTGACAAAATTCAAAACCCATTTATGATAAAAACCCTCCAGAAAGTAGGCATAGAGGCAACTTACCTCAACATAATAAAGCCATATATGACAAACCCACAGCCAACATCATTCTCAATGGTGAAAACGTGAAACCATTTCCCCTAAGAACAGGAACAAGACAAGGTTGCCCACTCTCACCACTATTATTCAATGTTGATTTGGAAGTTTTAGCCACAGCAATCAGAGAAGAAAAAGAAATAAAAGGAATCCAAATTGGAAAAGAAGAAGTAAATCTGTCACTGTTTGCAGATGACATGATACTATACACAGGGAATCCTAAAGATGCTACCAGAAAACTACTAGAGCTAATCAATGAATTTGGTAAAGTAGCAGGATACAAAATTAATGCATAGAAATCTCTTGCATTCCTATACACTAATGGTGAAAAATCTGAAA
>NC_041234.1:107451227-107451903 GCF_002837175.3 Physeter macrocephalus
AGCCTCTTCAATAAGTGGTGCTGGGAAAACTGGACAGCTACATGTAAAAGAATGAAATTAGAACACTCCCTAACACCATGCACAAAAATAAACTCAAAATGGATTAAAGACCTAAATGTAAGGCCAGACACTATCAAACTCTTAGAGGAAAACATAGAACACTCTATGACATAAATCACAGCAAGATCCTTTTTTACCCACTTGTTAGAGAAACGGAAATGAAAACAAAAATAAACAAATGGGACCTAATGACACTTAAAAGCTTTGGCACAGCAAAGGAAACCATAAACAACACGAAAAGACAACCCTCACAATGGGAGAAAATATTTGCAAATGAAGCAACTGACAGAGGATTAATCTCCAAAATTTACAAGCAGCTCAATATCAAAAAAACAAACAACCCAATCCAAAAATGGGCAGAAGACCTAAATAGACATTTCTCCAAAGAAGATATACAGATTGCCAACAAACACATGAAAGGAAGCTCAACATCACTAATCATTAGAAAAATTCAAATCAAAAGTATAATGAGGTATCACCTCACACCAGTCAGAATGTCCATCATCAAAAAATCTATAAACAATAAACGCTGGAGAGGGTGTGGAGAAAAGGGAACCCTCCTGCACTGTTGGTGGGAATGTAAATTGATACAGCCACTATGGAGAACAGTATGGAG